>NC_057799.1:75832428-76066457 GCF_018294505.1 Triticum aestivum
TTTCATGACGGAAATAACCAGTAAGCAGAAGAACAGGAGGCGAAAGAGAAGTAGCGAGCTCATGGCAATATCAGGAAACCCACTACATGTGTCTAGTATCTAGGCATAGACCATGTGGCAAAAATCGGATATCACCCATGCAACCCACCGAAGGAACCTGGAAAGTATCAATGACAACATAATACATGCCAACATGACATCAAAAGAGAAGCAACATCCATCAACGACACGCTTCAGTAAAAGGGGTGATATCATCTCGCAGTACCTACACCCCAACATCCTAGGATTCTCCCTCGTTGACCAGTCAAGAAATAGGTGGGCCACACAAAAGCATCATTTGTGAAGCATTCTCTATCAGTAGCTCCGCTCCACGCCTGACAACATCCATCATGCCCGGCTTCTATAACCTGCCCAATAAATCAGAAAAGCACTTGCCGTAAACACTAACTCAAAGGGAGTATTGATCCATTTATGTTGTAAAGAAGATCGCTGCCAGACCAACAGTGTAAAGATTCACATAATCCGGTAAGGAAGTATAAGTCCAAACATAATATTGCCACAAAGAGTCAGGACTCAGGTTAGTTCCCAGCATTGAACCTATTGTTCTCCTGATGACTCTATAAACCAGGCACAAAAAATGTAAGTGTTGGGACGTTTCCAGCTGATCGCGAAATGAGCAACTAGGGTTACCAGGACACCATCTCTTTTCATATTTATATATTAAGCACAACATCTTGAAATAATTGCCACAAGAAAATTGGATTTTCAAAGGTATTTTAGCCTTCCATATCCACTTGTGATTAGCTCTAGCCAAGTCCTTTTCCATCCAATTGTACATAGGCTTACTAGTATAAACTAGGGGTTTGCTAAACCTCCAAAACACATTATCAAGAAGTTCATTTCTACCAACAAGCATCACCTCATTCTTAAGCTCTTCCCATTGCTTCACCAAATCAAGCGATAGTCTTCTTCTAACAAACTATATATGTTTAATTGTTTCAATTTTATTGTCTGTACAGTATTGCTCAAGATAGATATCAAACAACAGAGGAAACCTTTCACACAAAGGTGTTTTTTCACCCAATGCACTCCTTCCAGAGTCTTGCAATATTTTTTTTATTAATTTCTACCCCCACCAGTCATATAAAACTCGTTAATATTCATAATACATTTCCAACAAAGAGAGTGCTCTAGTTCTCACCAAGGCTTCTTTTTAATTTCTACCACCATTTTCTCATCAACATAAGATTTTTTTTTAAAAAATTAGCTTTGACAACATCTTGCTACAAAACATGCTTCTTTTCTAATTTCCAACACCATTTTGCAAGGAGGCTGATATTTTGTTTCCGTAAATCTTTCACACCCAAACCTCCTTCATTCTTATATCTGCACACTCTACTCCACCTCACCATATGTTATCTTCTCTTTTTCCTATTAATATACCAAAAGAATTTCCTTCTAGGCTTATCCCATCTTTCCAGCATAGTTTGGTTAATCAGAAACATCGCCATGTAATACAAAGGGATATGAGATAAGGCAAAATTTACTTTGATAGCATGACCCCCCATGTAAAGGACATTATCCACCCATGCTTCACATTAATCTAAGAACTTCGTATCAACAAACAACCACTCAGAGCATTTTAACGCAATATAGCTCACAAGCCTGCCAAGATATTTAACAGGGGAAGATCATATTTGGCAATTAAACATCTCAGCATATACTAGAACAGTTCACAAACAACAAAATCTTCACTATTTAGGAAGTTTATTTTACAACCAGTCATGATCTCAAAAAGATATAGTAGCAGTTTAAGGTTAAAAGAATATTCACAATTATCTTCAAAGCACATGATCGTGTCGTCGGCATGTTGTAAAATATCAAAACCATTTGGTATCAAATTAGACTCTAACATGTTAACAAGCCATTTTTCCTATGCTAGAAGGTCCATTTTGGTCAGATAATCTGCAACGGTATTAGAAAAAGGAGAAATGGGATCCCCATGGCGCACCCCCTTAGAGATTTGGAAATACGGTCCAATCACATCATTAAGTTTGACACTCATTGTACCACCAACTTGTTTCTAATTCACTCAGTCCACTTAGGAGCAAAACCAAGCATATCTTCAAAGCCTTCCACCCATTATCTACAAGACTATAAAGATTACTAGGGGCTGGTCCAAATAAATGTTTATAAAATGCAGCAGCATGAGTAAGAAGGTTGCCAGTGCCCTCAACTGTCTTCTTTCTCCTCCTCTCATTCACAATCCAATGAAAGTCGTTAGTATTTTGATCTCCTTTCAGAAGCCAGTTTCCATGAAATTTTTGAAACCAAAAGATTTCCTCTTCAGCTAGAAGTTTTTGTAATTCAACAATAACTTCGACTTTTCTACAATACATCTACGGAGAGAGTACATCAATCTCCTCTAGTTGCTCTCGTTTAGCTAGTTCCTCTCTTAAGGATTTCCTCTTTTTTCTGGCAACTCCAAAGAAATTGGAGCCCCATCCCTTGAAATATTTTCAAAATATCTTCAATTTAATGTTTATAATATCAATAGGATCCATACACCCAACAGGTTTCCACCAAATCTTAGCTACCAGTGGGAGGAACTCATCATTTATCAACCAATTTAGCTCAAATCTAAACTCTTTGTTATGTGTAGTAACAAGAATAAAATCTTCAGTATTAAGCAGCATGGAACAGTGGTCAAAAATATCTTTTACCAGTTTTCAAACAAAAGTAAAAGGGAACACAACTTCCCAGGAGCTAGACATTAAGATTATGTCTAATTTTTCCAGGATAGGATTTACTGCTTATCAGACTAGGTATATAGATCACCACTCATATCTAGTTGTCTTAAGAAAATGTGTTAGTAATATAATTAATCAGAGGAATGTTTCAAACTAGTTTTTTTTTCTCACCAGCATGCCATACTAAAATCACTTTCCACAATGTAAAGACACCAATATTATTCTGGAAATCAGCTAATCCAGTTAGGCATTCTGCATTAAATTCTTCATTGGCAGAGCCATAGACCACCAGGATGCTCTATCTTATTTTTTACTCTTACACCACAACAGAAATTTCATAATGCACTTACCAGACTGATAGGAAACAATATCTAGAGTCTTCTTTAATACTACACAGGATGCTACCGGATTTGCCTAAGGAAGGAATTCACTTCAACCAATAAAGTATTTCCAGTCTCAAATTTCCTAAAAAGATCAAGAAAAAGTATCTCTTTTCATAGTTTCCTGAATCCCTAGGAAATCCAAACGATGACCCTTTATTTAATGAGACAGCCGGATTGTCGTACCTCTTTTCCCAACTCCTTTATAGTTCCAAAAGAGACTAATCATTATTATTTATTCTTTTTTTTGGGTGTGAGTTCTCCTGCTAGGTTTACCAGGGGGCATGGTAGCACCTGCATTAGAACCCACATTATTCTTCCGACTTCTAGTAGTAGGTTTAGTAATGACAACATTCACTTTCTTCTCTCTTTCCCCCTAGATTTAACAACAGTAAAATGATCCTCATCAACTTCATTATCATTCATCCAATTAGTATTAAGGGGGGATTTCTTTCCCGCTCCATTATTAATACAAAGGTGCTAGCCTATTATTTCTCATTATCATCACTTTTTCTGCAACATTAGTTCTATATTTTTCTAATTCCTCCAATACATCGATCACAACAAATTATTATAAGGAATAACAACACCGATCCTAGCAACTTTACTCATAACTCGATATTGGAAAGAACATCAAAGTATTAGGGGAAGATATGTCGTAGTTACCTTGCAGATTTCTCTTCCTTGTAAGATTAATTGCCTTAGCTTCCATGTTCTCCATATTAGGTCCAGCAGTCCTCTTGCTTAATCTTGCTTGCACCTCCTCTGTCACAGGGGGAGTAGGGATGATTTCCACCCGCTCTCCAGAAGTTTCAAGAGACTGATCGATATATGGAGAGGGCGTTTTCTGACAAGAAAAATCTCCAGGTTCAAGCTCAGTAACTGCAGTTTCCCAAGGACAACATCCAAATAGGAAGAATATTGAGGAGTCATTGGAGAATTAACAACCACCTGCATAATATTCCCCATAATAGGTTAATATGCAACAACAACATGAGCCCGGACATCCACATCATCATCACAAGCGCCCATATTTTCCTTAGCCATAGTGTGATTCAGGAGAGCATTGTCTATTTCTTCACTTTCCTCTTCAGAGTTCTCAATCTCCACATGCGCTTTTTCAATGTCAGCATTTTTCCACATGAGCACAACTTTTTCCTGTTAGGAGGGCGGAACCACAATGTCCTTCTTCTCATGCCCGAACTATCAACTTTTATGGATAAGAATTTATTGTCAAAGATTAAGATATTACCCTTACGGACTAGGTACTTCCTAATATTTAGTGGAGGTATGCCCATATAGTTAAGTTGGAGTGCCATTTAATTTTATCCACTAGACTCGAATGTATGGATGGTTCATAATAAATCCAGATACCATAAATAACTCTGAATTAAAGGAGTGGACTAACCGAAGAACGTTATGTTTTTAGGGATAAATACGAACACCTCATCTCCTCCTTCTCACATGCACATGCATGGTGTCATTCTATATTCTTTCCTATTTTAAAAATTCAAAATGTTTAGTTCAAACCGTATGTCCCATTCAAAATCTGTTTTCACCACTAAACCCGTCGCTACGAGACATTCTAAAGTAAATATCATCTTGGTATGTTCCGATGACTTTTTAGTTTTGGGTCCAAAGTTAGCACGCGTGAGCTACGCAAGTTATCACCCTGCAATATGTAAGTTATATCGTGTTTACATAGAAGTTACCACGGACATACAAAATGGTCGGCCAACCTTCTTCTTACATGCAGCGTGCACTAGACTAAAAAGGCCTGATATCACCCTAAATTCTTCTCATTTCAGATTTTTTTTTTTAAATTGTAGCTCAAACATCAGCCCAATTCAAAATCCGCCACAATGAGACCTTTCAAACCGATACCATATTTGTATGTTCTGGCGACTTTTTGGGGGGTCAATGTTACCAAGCCCGACGGTACTTATATTACTATATCTGTGGTACATAAGTTACAACGCCTTTTACACATAAATTATTAGAGTATGTTTCAACTTTTTTGGATCAAAATTATCACAATGTTGTATGTAAGTGATCAGATGGTGTGCGGTGCATAAATTACCATGCTATTTATAGACAAGTTTCCGGCGGATGTTTCAACAACTTTTTTTCTCGGGTCAAAGTTACTAGGCCCGGGTACCCGAGTTATCAGCCCTATGATGCGTAAATTACCATGTTGTTTAAACAAAAATTACTATGGTACGTTTCAATAATTGTGTTCCCAGCCAAAGTTAGCAGACCGGGTGTACGTAAGTTACTAGGTTGTGAGTTCAAACCCCACCTTTAAGAAAAAGTTCTAAAAAACTATGGGAGTATTAAGAGATAACCGGGAGCCACACGAGATAGCTTTTGCATTTACTCTTACTTGATATAAAACAATTAGGGATGAGTTGGTTACCGGACCAATGTGGATGTTTTTACAACCAGGGTTCAAATCTCACCCTTACATTCTTTCGCCTAAAAAGAGGATGAAAAAGCCTATAAAAGGCGTAGGACAGAAAAACTGATAGAGAGAAAACCGGGAGGGAGGACTGACGGGGGAGAGACAAGCGGGGATGAGAGAAAATCGAAAGAGAGGGCAAGCGCGGCCAGTGCGCGCGGGAAGAGGATCGGGTGGCGCTAGAGGCGTTTGAGCGTAAAGCTAAAGCGTAACGTTCGCCAAATAAGTTTTGTGAAAATTAAATTATACCACTATTCCTCCTCTAGTTGATAAAACCACACTCTATTGCAAGGGACTTTAGATAGCAGACGCGGATTCAGTTAGTAATTTCGTATCTGTAGTACATTCACAACTTCACATGAGCTGCAGATTTTGACAATTATATTGCTACATCACACATGAACAGAACTTCCTCTCCAATCATGGTCTAATAATTGTAGAGAAAAAGAGTAATTTGCTTCCCGCTGCATATTATGAGCACTTGGCTGCTCCACCAACACCTACTGCGATAAAATCCATGTCCCTATATTGCGATTTATGCCCATAAAGCCATGATTCATATCAGATCAGATCTTCCTAGGCTCCTAGCTTCACTTCAGACGTTACATTGTCACGTCTGATTCATTAGTCATCATCTGTCTGTTCCAGAATTTAGAGTCTCATTGTTATATTTATTCTTCAGGAAAGCTTTTTAATATTGGAACACAGAACCACTCCCCTACTCGTGCATGTGCTATTGGAACGGGTGATGTACTGACTCCAGCTCCTGATCTAACCACTCGACATCTCCTACTCCATCACCACCTCGACTACATAAGCACACGCACGCTTCATCATGCTACACCATCCACAACCATAGCCACAGAGCAGCAAGCACACAAGCAAGAAACACGATCGAGAAGCTGCCAGCCAGCCATGGAGGTCATGTCTTCCATAGCCGTGCTCCTACTCCTCTCCTGCTCGCTCACGGCGGCGACGGCGCCTGCCGGCACGATCGAGCGCGTGTCCAAGCAGCAGATCCTGGCGAGCATCCCGCCAGGAGGGCACGCCAGCCCGCCCGTGCTGTTCCTCACGTCCCCCTCTGGCAAGTACGCGGCCTACTTCGTGCGCACCCACACCGCGCCTGGCGCCGGCGGGCTCGGCGCCGACTTTTGCTACGTCGAGGTGATGGCCGGTGGTGAGGGCGAAGGCGGCGGCAGCGCTACCCACGCGAGCGCGTGGGAGTCGGAGTGCCGGCCGGTGAGCACGGTGAACACGTGCACCCTGCTCTTCTCGTGGCACGGACTGGAGGTGTTCGACGGGGCCGAGGAGGTGTGGCACGGCGAGACCAACACCGACGGGACCAACTTCCTCCAGACGCTCGAGCTCGTCGACGACGGCGACATGCGCGTCCGCGACAAGGACGGCGAGCTCGCGTGGCGCGCCAGCGACGAGCCCCGCCACGCGCAGCACTGCGGCGCGCCGGGGTCCCCGGGCCTCGCGGCCGCGCTGCCGCCCTTCGCCGAGCCCATTGGCGCGCACAGCAGCAACCTGCCCTTCGGCCAGGTGGAGGGCGGCAACGGCCACGCGGCCGAGCTGCCGCAGGCGGCGGGTCTCGGGGACGGGGTTGCTCCAGGGGCCGGAGCCTTTGCCGGCGTAGGAGGAGTTGCCCCGGGGCCGGGAGCAGGCGGATTGGGCGACGGGTACGGCTACGGCATTGCACCAACGGCGGGAGGCGGCGGAGGTGTTGCCGCGGGGGCAGGAGCAGGACCCTTGGGTGACGGCTACGGGATTGCACCGGGCGCCGGGACAGGAGCCTTCGATGGTACCGGGGACATGGACGGACAGGGTGCAGCCGCGACGGCGGCGGGGGCTGCGGGCGGGGTGGCCGGAGCGGCAGTGTTCGGCAGCCAGCCGCTTGTGGACAACAGCCCCTACGACAGCGGAGCCTACAAGGGCAGCCGTGGGGCCCGTCTCGCGGCGATTGGAACCGTGGTTTTCGTCGGTGCCATTGCCGTGGGTTTCTGATCAGGAAGACGAATCAATGGCGAAAGCGCGGGCAACATCTATAGTGCAATGCAATCGTGTTTCTTAAGGAGTTGTGAAGCTGTGATATAATGCATCTACTTGTTAATTATGTAATTTGTGTACCACAATTGTATCAAAGTCACTACAATTTGATAAAATTAAATTGTATCATTTGGCATTTGTTCTCTAGTCTATTGCAGACTTTACGGCGAGCAATGCACATCTATAGAAGATTTGTTTGCCGCATATATATAAGAACTTTGTAACTCGACAGAAGTTCTATTTCCAGTAAAAAAAAAAGCGGTTTTCTGTAGCAATCTGAAGTAAAAAGCAAATAATCCGTGAAACAACCAAAAGATCAATGCCATCTTTCTAGAACCAAACTAAAAGCATCCACGGAATAATTGTTTCCGCGTCCTTATAATACCCGGTATATGAACCACTCACTTTGCTAACTTTTTCCTTTTTAGAATATGTAGCAAAGTTTATCCGCAAAAAAAAAAAGAATATGTAGCAAAGTGACCCGCAAAAAAAAAAGAATATGTAGCAAAGTGAGCATCTAGAACCGGACTGGGCAAATTTAGCCACGTATACGTCCGCGGACACGTCCGTACGGTCGGAATGTCCTCATTTATAAGCACATCATCTACTTTAGAAATCCGAATCTATGTAAACACATGCATGTCGAACGTATATAATGAATAGCACACACAAATCCTCAATCACACATAGACGATGAATAGCACACCCAAATACAAATTATTCGTACATAAAAATACATAGTCCAAACGTAAAATTTGTTCATGGTGCATAAATGAAACATAAAAAAACATAGTTCAGTGATTTCAAATGTGGACCCACATATGCTCCACAAGATCATTGAGAAGTTGCATGTGCACCTATTGATTTCGAAGTTGCCGATGCATCTAAAGAAAGTTAGCAATATGGTGTGCCTCTTGTTCCGGGAGGCGAATCTGAACTCCGGACACCTCAAAATCATGTGTGGAGGCTGCCCCTTCGCCTTCATCCTCGACAATCATTTTGTGTAAGATTAGACAACATGTCATGAGTTGCCTAAGTGTATCCGATTCTCACATCATTGCAACTCCACCAACAATACCCCAACGATCTTGGAGCACTCCGAATGCCCTCTTCACATTCTCCCAAACACCTTCTTGCGCTTGTGCTAAGAGATATTGCTTCCTACCACGAGCATCGGATATAGTCTTCACAAACGGCGCCAATTTAGGATTGATACCATCGGCAAGGTAGTACCACATGTTTCAGTTGTGCCCGTTGACGGTGTAGTTGCATGGTGGAGTTTTCCCATCACAAAGTCTCTTGAACAAAGGAGGTCATTGGAGCACATTTATGTCATTGTTAGAACCAGACGTGCTAAAGCAAGCATGCCAAATCCACTAGTCCTTCGCTGCCACTACTTTAGGGGTGACCTCTTTGGCGCGACCTTGGTACTACCCACGGAAACCTTTGGGGTAGTTCTTCCATTGTCAGTGCATGCAATCAACTGAACTGAGCATGCCTGGGAATCCACTTGATGCTCCAAGTGCCAACAATTTTTCGATGTCCTCCATAATTGGTTATCTCATGTACTCTGGTCCAAACGCCTTCATCACGGTGCATGCAAATTGCACCGTGGCGTTCAAGCATGTGGTCTCTCTCATCTGGATTTCAGTATAAATGGCATCTGCGGCCTTACCATAAAGCAAGCATCCTAAGAGCGGTCGGGCATTTCTGCAGAGGAGAGAAGGAAAGTTGCCCGCAACAATCCTTCCTTAGATTGAAGTTGACGTCAGCCTCCTCCACGACATTTACTACGCGCAAGAAAAAGCCTCTGCTCATTTGGAAGCAACGTCGAAAGAAACCTTCATGGTATGTTGGGTCCAACGTGAAGTAGTCCACGTACACAAACCGTGCACCGGCGATCCTATCCCGGGGAACAACTCTCCTACCCTTTTATCGAACCCTTGAAGTTCAGTACGTGCTCCTCTTGCTTCTCCATTTCTTCCTAGATGTTCATCATCATCATTTCAACATCTTCGTCATTCGAATCGATGATTTGATGATCGTCAAGGTCTGTGTTTCCATAGGAATCAATCGATGATGAATCCATCGGTCACTTACAAATGACCAAAAGAAACAAAAAACTGCTCAAACATTTCATCAAACATATAGAGCACGAGGTGCATGTCCAGAGGAGTTGCACGTACCGGTGGCGTCTGATGGCAGTGAACTTGTCCGGTGGTGGCACGGTCGGGGTGGCTATGGAGCAATGATGGTCGCGGAGCTACGGTGGCGGCTATGCCGACAAGGCAGAAAGAAGAGAGGGAGAGGGCAGGTCGGGCAAGGACGAGGATGTCTTCAAGAGATTTGGTGCGGGCCCCTGTGGTTAGTCTGACGTGGCAGATGTGTCTGGGCAGGGCTAGGTATGTGGGTGTCGGTCAACCCCTCGACATTTGGCCTGGTTTGCCATGTTGATGTCGCTTGAAGCTACGTCGGTATTTCCCCAAAGAGGAAGGGATGATGCAGCACAGCGGCGGTAGGTATTTCCCTCAGATATGAAACCAAGGTTATCGAACCAGTAGGAGAACCAAGCAACACAACGTAAACAGCCCCTGCACACAAATAACAGCCACTCGCAACCCGACGTGTTAAAGGGGTTGTCAATCGGGTACGGCGCCAGAAACGGCGTGTGGACGGGAGAAAGTTGCAATAGATTGAAATAATAGATCACGAATAAAATAAAGTGCAGCAAAGTATTTTTGTATTTTTGGTTTAATAGTTCTGAATAAAAGTGCAAAGGAAAAATAGATCGCAAGCAAATATATGAGAAGGAAGACCCGGGGGCCGTAGGTTTCACTAGTGGCTTCTCTCGAGAAAAATAGCAAACGGCGGGTAAACAAATTACTGTTGGGCAATTGATAGAACTTCAAATAATTATGACGATATCCAGGCAATGATCAATACATAGGCATCACGTCCAAGATTAGTAGACCGACTCCTGCCTGCATCTACTACTATTACTCCACACATCGACCGCTATCCAGCATGCATCTAGTGTATTAAGTTCATGGAAAAACGGAGTAATGCAATAAGAACGATGACATGATGTAGACAAGATCCGTTTATCTATTGCGGCAGATATGGATCCCATCTTTTTATCCTTAGTAGCAATGATACATACGTGTCGGTTCCCTTTCTGTCACTGGGATCAAGCACCGTAAGATCGAACCCACTACCGGGCACCTCTTCCCATTGCAAGATAAATAGATCAAGTTGGCCAAACAAAACCCAAATATCAGAGAAGAAATACGAGGCTATAAGAGATCATGCATATAAGAGATCAAAGAAACTCAGATAACTTTCATGGATATAAAAAGATATAACTGATCATAAACTCGAAGCTCATCAGATCCCAACAAACACACCGCAAAAGAGTTACATCATATGGATCTCCAAGAGACCATTGTATTGAGAATTCAGCGAGAGAGAGAAAGCCATCTAGCTACTAACTAGGGACCCGAAGGTCTACAAAGAACTACTCACGCATCATTGGAGAGGCACCAATGGAAGTGGTGAACCCCTCCGTGATGGTGTCTAGATTGGATCTGGTGGTTCTGGACTCTACGGCGGCTGGATGAATATTTCATCGACGCTTCTAGGGTTTCTGGAATATTGGGGTATTTATAGAGCAAAGAGGCAGTCCGGGGGGCACCTGAGGTGGGCACAACCCACTGATAACCCACAAGTATAGGGGATCAATTGTAGCCTCTTTCGATAAGTAAGAGTGTCGAACCCAATGAGGAGCTAAAGGTAGAACAAATATTCCCTCAAGTTCTATCGACCACCGATACAACTCTACGCACGCTTAACGTTTGCTTTACCTAGAACAAGTATGAAACTAGAAGTACTTTGTAGGTGTTTTTGGATAGGTTTGCAAGAAAATAAAGAGAGCGTAAATAAAAAGCTAGGGGCTGTTTAGATAAAGACACAACTAAAGTAAATATAGCGAGTGTGGAAAAGTGGTGGTAGGAGTGGTGAACTTGTCCCTTAGCAATTGACTACTTTACTAGACCGATAGCAAGTTTTATGTGGGAGAGGCCACTGCTAGCATGTCATCCCTTACTTGGAATTCTATGCACTTATGATTGAAACTATTAGCAAGCATCCGCAACTACTAACGTTCATTAAGGTAAAACCCAACCATAGCATTAAGATATATTGGTCCCCCTTCAATCCCGTATGTATCAATTTCTATGCTAGGTTGAAGCTTCTGTCACTCTTGCCCTCCAATACATAGTCCTATCAACATACAACTAACCCTATGGTGTGATCCACGCGCGCGCTCATATGATGAGCACCAAAGGACAGCAACATAACCACAAGCAAATTAAATCAATCATAGCAATTCATCAACCACCGATAGGACAACGAAAATCTACTCAGACATCATAGGATGGCAACACATCATTGGATAATAATATGAAGCATAAAGCACCATGTTCAAGTAAAGGGTACAGCAGGTTGCGGGAGAGTTGACCGCTGTAGATAGAGGGGGGAAGGTGATGGATATGTTGGTGAAGATGGCGGAGGTGTTGGTGTAGATCGCGGTGATGGTGATGGCCCCCGGCGGTGTTCCGGCACCACCGCAAGCGAGGGGGAGAGATCCCCCCTCCTTCTTCTTCTTCCTTGACCTTCTCCCTAGGTGGGAGAAGGGTTTCCCCTCTGTTCCTTGGCCTCCATGGAGTGGGAGGGGCGAGAGCCCCTCCGAGATTGGATCTGTCTCTCTGTCTCTCTCTGTTTCTGCGCTCTCCTCTGCTGCCCTTTCACCGTTTCGTATATATATGGAGATCCGTAACTCCGATTGGACAAAAACCTTCGCCGTGATTTTTTTTCCTGAAAATTAGCTTTCTTGCGGCCGAAGAAGGGCATCAACCGCCTTACGGGTGGCCCACGAGGGTCAGGGGCGCGCCCAGGGGGGCAGGCGCGCCCCCCTACCTCGTGGCCACCTCGGGCACCGTCTCGCGTTGATTCTTCTTCCGGAATTTTCCAAATATTCCAAAAATATTCTCCGTCCGTTTTTATCCCATTTGGATTCCGTTTGATATGGGGTTTCTGCGAAACATAAAACATGCAACAAACAGGAACTGGCACTGGGCACTGGATCAATATGTTAGTCCCAAAAATAGTATAAAAAGTTGCCAAAAAGTATATGAAAGTTGTATAATATTGGCATGGAACAATCAAAAATTATAGATACGACGGAGACGTATCAGCATCCCCAAGCTTAATTCCTGCTCGTCCTCGAGTAGGTAAATGATAAAAAAGATAATTTTTGATGTGGAATGCTACCTAGCATAATCTTGATTACATAATCTAATCATGGCATGAATATTAAGACACGAGTGATTCAAGGCAATAGTCTATCATTTGACATAAAAACAATAATACTTCAAGCATACCAACCAAGCAATTATGTCTTATCGAAATAACATAGCCAAAGAAAGTTATCCCTACAAAATCATATAGTCTGGCTATGCTCCATCTTCACCACACAAAATATTCACATCATGCACAACCCTGATGACAAGCCAAGCAATTGTTTCATACTTTTGACGTTCTCAAACATTTTCAACTTTCACGCAATACATGAGCTTGAGCCATGGACATAGCACTATGGGTGGAATAGAATATGATGGTGGAGGTTATGTGGAGAAGACAAAAAAAGGAGAAAGTCTCACATCGACGCGGCTAATCAACGGGCTATGGAGATGCCCATCAATTGATGTCAATGTGAGGAGTAGGGATTGCCATGCAACAGATGCACTAGAGCTATAAGTATATGAAAGCTCAAACTGAAACTAAGTGGGTGTGTATCCAACTTGCTTGCTCATGAATACCTAGGGCATTTGAGGAAGTCCATCGTTGGAATATACAAGCCAAGTTCTATAATGAAAATTCCCACTAGTATATGAAAGTGATAACTCAAGAGACTCTCTATATGAAGATCATGGTGCTACTCTGAAGCACAAGTGTGGTAAAAGGATAGTAACATTGCCCCTTCTCTCTTTTTCTCTCATTTTTTTGTTTTTTTCTCTTTTTTTGGGCCTTCTCTTTTTTTGGCCTTTCTCTTTTTTTCGCCCGGAGTCTCATCCCGACTTGTGGGGGAATCATAGTCTCTATCATCCTTTCCTCACTGGGGCAATGCTCTAATAATGATGATCATCACACTTTTATTTACTTACAACTCAATATTACAACTCGATACTAGAACAAAGATATGACTCTATATGAATGCCTCCGGCGGTGTACCGGGATGTGCAATGATCTAGCGTAGCAATGACATCAAAAAAAGGACAAGCCATGAAAACATCATGCTAGCTATCTTACGATCATGCAAAGCAATATGAAAATAAATGCTCAAGTCATGTATACGATGATGATGGAAGTTGCATGGCAATATATCTCGGAATGGCTATGGAAATGCCATGATAGGTAGGTATGGTGGCTGTTTTGAGGAAGATATAAGGAGGTTTATGTGTGATAGAGTGTATCGTATCACAGGGTTTGGATGCACCGGCGAACTTTGCACCAACTCTCAAGGTGAGAAAGGGCAATGCACGGTACCGAAGAGGCTAGCAATGATGGAAGGGTGAGAGTGCGTATAATCCATGGACTCACATTAGTCATAAAGAACTCATATACTTATTGCAAAAATCTATTAGTCATCGAAACAAAGTACTACGCGCATTCTTCTAGGGGGATAGATTGGTAGGAAAAGACCATCGCTCGTCCCCGACCGCCACTCATAAGGAAGACAATCAATAAATACCTCATGCTCCGACTTCGTTACATAACGGTTCACCATACGTGCATGCTACAGGAATCACAAACCTCAGCACAAGTATTTCTACTAATCCACAACTACCCACTAGCATGACTCTAATATCAACATCTTTATATCGCAAAACTATTGCAAGGAATCAAACATATCATATTCAGTGATCTACAAGTTTATGTAGGATTTTATGACTAACCATGTGAATGACCAATTCCTGTCATCTCTCTAAATAGATATAAGTGAAGAAAGAGATTTTAATTCTTTCTACAAAAGATATGCCCACGCTCTAACAAATATAAGTGAAGCAAAAGAGCATTCTACAAATGGCGGTTTTCTATGTAAAGAGAAACAAGCAATCCAAACTTCAAATGATATAAGTGAAGCACATGAAGCATTCTATAAAGCCATACTCAAAAGATATAAGTGAAGTGCATAGAGAATTCTATAAATAAACCAAGGACTATCTCATACCAGCATGGTGCATAAAAGAAAAGTGAAAACTAAATGCAAAAGACGCTCCAAGATCTGCACATATCACATGAATGAAACGAATCTGAAAACATACCGATACTTGTTGAAGAAAGAGGGGATGCCTTCCGGGGCATCCCCAAGCTTAGACGCTTGAGTCTCCTTGAATATTTACTTGGGATGCCTCGGGCATCCCCAAGCTTGAGCTCTTGCCTCTCTTCCTTCTTCTCACATCGAGACCTTCTCGATCATCGAACACTTCATCCACACAAAACTTCAACAGAAAACTCGGTAAGATCCGTTAGTATAATAAAGCGAATCACTACTCTAGGTACTGTTGCAAACCAATTCATATTTTGTTTTTGCATTGTGTCTACTGTAGTATAACTTTTCCATTGCTTAATCCACTGATATAAATCGATAGTTTCATCAAAACAAGCAAACTATGCATCAAAAACAGAATCTGTCTAAAACAGAACAGTCTGTAATAATCTGAACATTCACCATACTTCTGATACTTGAAAAATTATGCCAAAATTAGGAAAAATAAAAAATTTGTATATAAAGACAGTGCAAAAAGTTTCAGAACCATTCGACGTTCCAGTAAAAAAATGAAAAATCACGCACTACAGCCAAAGTTTCTGTCCAGCACCGTACAAACCAACAAGCATTGTAAACATCCTAAAGGCAAACCTTGACACATTATTTTTATTTTTTAACTCTATAAAAGCACACAACATAAATAAATGACTCTCTAAAACTTCCGGGTTGTCTCCCTGGCAGCGCTTTCTTTAAAGCCATTAAGCTAGGCATAAAGT
The DNA here is from genome assembly GCF_018294505.1 of Triticum aestivum. Classification (NCBI taxonomy): domain Eukaryota; kingdom Viridiplantae; phylum Streptophyta; class Magnoliopsida; order Poales; family Poaceae; genus Triticum; species Triticum aestivum. The sequence continues at coordinate 75,848,169 of NC_057799.1, forward strand.
GCTCAAGTAATGGATCCACCTGGATCCCAAAGTATATCAAAGCCAATTTTAATTAACAATGATTTAGAATTTAGTAGTGAGCACAAAGCAACATATATCAAGCAATGACAAAGTCTAACTCTCTTCCTATGCATCGGCATGTCATAAAAGAACAATTCATGCACACAAAGTAAAGGTCAATGCATAGTATAAACAGTTTCTTGCAATTTTATCGTGTTGGAAACATAGAGAGGTGGAGATATAGTTCCTCTCTAATAATAATTGCAAGTAGGAGCAGCAAGCACATGCATATTATATTCATCAAAATCATCATGTGCAACGGTATAAGGCAACCCATCAATATAATCCTTAATAAGTGCAAACTTCTCCGATATAGTGTGGCTGGGAGAATTCAAAAAGATAATAGGACTATCATGCGTGGGTGCAATAGCAACAATTTCATGTTTAACATAAGGAACTATAGCAAGTTCATCTCCATAAGCATCATTCATATTGGCATCTTGGCCACAAGCATAGCAAGCATCATCAAAAAGGGATATTTCAAGAGAATCAACGGGATCATAACAATCATCATAGCATTCATCCTTCGGTAAGCACGAAGGGAAATTAAACAATGTATAAGTTGAAGAGTTACTCTCATTAGAAGGTGGGAACGGGTAGCTAATCCGCTCTTCCTCCTTTTGTTCTTCGCTCTCCTCATCATCTTTTTCATCCAATGAGCTCACAGTTTCATCAATTTCTTCTTCCATAGACTCCTGCAAAATATTAGTCTCTTCTTGGACAGCGGAGACTTTCTCAATAAATGCATCAATATAGGAATTGTATTCATAATTCTCATAGCAATATTTCAATATGGAAAAAATTTCAGGCCTATAAACATCATCATCAAGAGCTTCATACTTTTCAAACAAAGATTCAATTTCATAAGCACCCTTAAAAGCAACAAATTCTTCTATTTGTTCCACATCATAGTAAACATATATACCATTAGCATAAGAAGCTAAGGTTTTATTATCATTAAATTTGCATAAAAGGGGAAGGTGTGGAGACTTCATCCTAGAGCAACAAGTATAATCATAACTCAAGCATACTTGCCGAGCATACCACTTCAATATATAAATTTGATCCCATAATAGTTTCCCTTTTTGTGTCAAGCGATAATCCCTAAAGTATTCACGTTGATCCAACGTTACTCCCATTACCAATTGAATGGGGTTTTCTCTGGATTATCAAAGTAGTACATAATATCTGTCACATAACGAGCATCGAGGGTTTTAGGAGGTTCCTCATCTCCATGAGTAGCAAGTACACCTAATTTTTTGGTATTTCGTGTTCCATATCCATAACTAAAGATAAAGAACAACTAAGAACAGCAAATAAAAATTACTTAGTGATAAAGCAAACAAGCACACACGAGAATATTCACCCCACGCTATTGCTCCCCGGCAACGGCGCCAGAAAAAGGTCTTGATAACCCACAAGTATAGGGGATCAATTGTAGCCTCTTTCGATAAGTAAGAGTGTCGAACCCAATAAGGAGCTAAAGGTAGAACAAATATTCCCTCAAGTTCTATCGACCACCGATACAACTCTACGCACGCTTAACGTTCGCTTTACCTAGAACAAGTATGAAACTAGAAGTACTTTGTAGGTGTTTTTGGATAGGTTTGCAAGAAAATAAAGATAGCGTAAATAAAAAGCTAGGGGCTGTTTAGATAAAGACACAACTAAAGTAAATATAGCGAGTGTGGAAAAGTGGTGGTAGGAGTGGTGAAATTGTCCCTTAGCAATTGACTACTTTACTAGACCGATAGCAAGTTTTATGTGGGAGAGGCTACTGCTAGCATGTCATCCCTTACTTGGAATTCTATGCACTTATGATTGGAACTATTAGCAAGCATCTGCAACTACTAAGGTTCATTAAGGTAAAACCCAACCATAGCATTAAGATATATTGGTCCCCCTTCAATCCCGTATGTATCAATTTCTATGCTAGGTTGAAGCTTCTGTAACTCTTGCCCTCCAATACATAGTCCTATCAACATACAACTAACCCTATGGTGTGATCCACGCGCGCGCTCATATGATGGGCACCAAAGGACAGCAACATAACCACAAGCAAATTAAATCAATCATAGCAATTCATCAACCACCAATAGGACAACGAAAATCTACTCAGACATCATAGGATGGCAACACATCATTGGATAATAATATGAAGCATAAAGCACCATGTTCAAGTAGAGGGTACAGCGGGTTGCGGAAGAGTGGACCGCTGTAGATAGAGGGGGGAAGGTGATGGTGTAGGAAATATGCCCTAGAGGCAATAATAAAATGGTTATTATTGTATTTCCTTGTTCATGATAATTTTCTATTGTTCATGCTATAATTGTATTAACTAGAAACCGTAATACATGTGTGAATACATAGACCACAACATGTCCCTAGTAAGCCTCTAGTTGACTAGCTCGTTGATCAATAGATGGTTATGGTTTCCTGACCATGGACATTGGATGTCATTGATAACGGGATCACATCATTAGGAGAATGATGTGATGGACAAGACCCAATCGTAAGCATAGCACAAGATCGTGTAGTTCGTTTGCTAAGCGCTTTTCTAATGTCAAGTATCGTTTCCTTAGACCATGAGATTGTGCAACTCCTGGATACCCTAGGAATGCTTTGGGTGTACCAAACGTCACAACGTAACTGGGTGGCTATAAAGGTGCACTACAAGTATCTCCGAAAGTGTCTGTTGGGTTGGCACGAATCGAGACTGGGATTTGTCACTCCGTATGACGGAGAGGTATCTCTGGGCCCACTCGGTAATGCATCATCATAATGAGCTCAATGTGACTAATGAGTTAGCCACGGGATCATGCGTTACGGAACGAGTAAAGAGACTTGCCGGTAACGAGATTGAACAAGGTATAGGGATACCGACGATCGAAAGTAACATACCGATAGACAAAGGGAATTGTATACGTGATTGATTGAATCCCCGACATTGTGGTTCATCCGATGAGATCATCGTGGAACATGTGGGAGCCAATATGGGTATCCAGATCCCGCTATTGGTTATTGGCCGGAGAGGTGTCTCGGTCATGTCTGCATGGTTCCCGAACCCGTAGGGTCTACACACTTAAGGTTCGGTGACGCTAGAGTTGTTATGGGAAATAGTATGTGGTTACCGAAGGTTGTTCGGAGTCCCGGATGAGATCCCGGACGTGACGAGGAACTCCGGAGTGGTCCGGAGGTGAAGATCGATATATTGGACGAAGGGTATTGGAGTCCGGAATTGTTCTGGGAGTACCGGGTGACGACCAGCATGACCGAAAGGTGTTTCGGAGGCCCCGGCAAGCGTTGGGGGCCCTTATGGGCCAAGGGGGGGGCACACCAGCCCACTAAGGGGCTGTGCGCCCCTCCCAACCCCTCTCATGTAACGTGGAGAGGTGGGGGCGCCTCCCCTAGGGCAGCCACCCCTCCCGGCTTTGGGGGCAAGTTTCCCAGGGGTGGGGGCGCCCAAACCCATCTAGGGTTTCCCCTGTGGCCGCCGCCCCTCCCCTAGGGAACCCTAGGGTGCCTCCTGCACCCCCCTTCCCCCTATATATAGTGAGGGAGAGAGAGGGCAGCAGCAACCCTTGCCTGGCGCAGCCCTCTTCTCCTCTGTAGTGCTTAGCGAAGCTCTGCCAGAGAACCACGAGCTCCATTGCCACCATGTCGTCGTGCTGCTGGAGTTCTTCCTCAACTTCTCCTCTTCCCTTGCTGGATCAACAAGGAGGAGACGTCCCCGGGCTGTACGTGTGTTGAACTTGGAGGCGCCGTCCGTTCGGCGCTAGATCGGATCTTCCGCGATTTGAATCGCCGCGAGTACGACTCCATCAACCGCGTTCTTGTAACGCTTCCGCTTAGCGATCTTCAAGGGTATGAAGATACACTCAATCTCTCTCGTTGCTAGAATCTCCTAGATTGATCTTGGTGACACGTAGGAAAATTTTGAATTATTACTACGTTCCCCAACAGTGGCATCATGAGCTAGGTCTATGCGTAGATTCTATGCACGAGTAGAACACAAGTAGTTGTGGGCGTTGGTTTGTTCAATATGCTTACCGTTACTAGTCTTATCTTGATTCGGCGGCATTGTGGGATGAAGCGGCCCGGACCGACCTTACACGTACACTTACGTGAGACAGGTTCCACCGACTGACATGCACTTGATGCATAAGGTGGCTAGCGGGTGTCTGTCTCTCCCACTTTAGTCGGATCGGATTCGATGAAGAGGGTCCTTATGAAGGGTAAATAGCAATTGGCATATCACCGTTGTGGCTTTTGCGTAGGTAAGAAACGTTCTTGCTAGAAACCCATAGCAGCCACGTAAAACATGCAACAACAATTAGAGGACGTCTAACTTGTTTTTGCAGGGTATGCTATGTGATGTGATATGGCCAAAAGGATGTGATGAATTATATATATGTGATGTATGAGATTGATCATGTTCTTGTAATAGGAATCACGACTTGCATGTCGATGAGTATGACAACCGGCAGGAGCCATAGGAGTTGTCTTAATTTATTGTATGACCTGCGTGTCAATGAAAAACGCCATGTAATTACTTTACTTTATTGCTAACCGTTAGCCATAGTAGTAGAAGTAATAGTTGGCGAGACAACTTCATGAAGACACGATGATGGAGATCATGATGATGGAGATCATGGTGTCATGCCGGTGACGAAGGTGATCATGCCGCGCCTCGAAGATGGAGATCAAAAGGCGCAAGATGATATTGGCCATATCATGTCACTTTATGATTTGCATGTGATGTTTGTCATGTTTACATCTTATTTGCTTAGAACGACGGTAGCATAAATAAGATGATCCCTCACTAAAATTTCAAGAGATGTGTTCCCCCTAACTGTGCACCGTTGCGAAGGTTCGTTGTTTCGAAGCACCACGTGATGATCGGGTGTGATAGATTCTAACGTTCGCATACAACGGGTGTAAGCCAGATTTACACATGCGAAACACTTAGGTTGACTTGACGAGCCTAGCATGTACAGACATGGCCTCGGAACACAAGAGACCGAAAGGTCGAACATGAGTCGTATAGTAGATACGATCAACATGGAGATGTTCACCGTTGATGACTAGTCCGTCTCACGTGATGATCGGACACGGTCTAGTCGATTCGGATCATGTATCACTTAGATGACTAGAGGGATGTCTATCTAAGTGGGAGTTCATTAAATAATCAGATGAACTTAATTATCATGAACATAGTCAAAAGGTCTTTGCAAATTATGTCGTAGCTTACGCTTTGGTTCTACTGTTTAAGATATGTTCCTAGAGAAAATTTAGTTGAAAGTTGATAGTAGAAATTATGCGGACTGGGTCCGTAAACTGAGGATTATCCTCATTGCTGCGCAGAAGGCTTATGTCCTTAATGCACCGCTCGGTGTGCTGAACCTCGAGCGTCGTCTGTGGATGTTGCGAACATCTGACATACACGTTTTGATGACTACGTGATAGTTCAGTGCGTAATGCTAACGGTTTAGAATTGAGGCGCCAAAGACGTTTTTGAAACGTCGCAGAACATATGAGATGTTCCAAAGACTGAAATTGGGATTTCAGACTAGTGCCCACGTCAAGAGGTATGAGACCTCTGACAAGTTTCTTAAGCCTGCAAACTAAGGGAGAAAAGCTCAATCGTTGAGCATGTGCTCAGATTGTCTGAGTACTACAATCGCTTGAATCGAGTGGGAGTTAATCTTCCAGATGAGATAGTGATGGTTCTCCATAGTCACTGCCACCAAGCTATTAGAGCTTCGTGATGAACTATAACATATCAGGGATAGACATGATGATCCTTGAGCAACTCGCGATGTTTGACACCGCGAAAGTAGAAATCAAGTAGGAGCATCAATTGTTGATGGTTAGTAAAACCACTAGTTTCAAGAAGGGCAAGGGAAAGAAGGGATACTTCATGAAACGGCAAATCAGTTGCTGCTCTAGTGAAGAAACCCAAGGTTGAACCCAAACCCGAGACTAAGTGCTTCTGTAATGAGGGGAACGGTCACTGAAGCAGAACTACCCTAGATACTTGGTAGATGAGAAGGCAGGCAAGGTCGACAGAAGTATATTGGATATACATTATATTAATGTGTACTTTACTAGTACTCCTAGTAGCACCAGGGTATTAGATACCGGTTCGGTTGCTAAGTGTTGGTAACTCGAAATAAAAGGCTACGGAATAAACGAGACTAGCTAAAGGTGAGATGACGATATGTGTTGGAAGTGTTTCCAAGGTTGATGTGATCAAGCATCGCATGCTCCCTCTACCATCGAGATTGGTGTTAAACCTAAATAATTGTTATTTGGTGTTTGCGTTGAGCATAGACATGATTGGATTATGTTTATCGCAATACGGTTATTCATTTAAGGAGAATAATGGTTACTCTGTTATTTGAATAATACCTTCAATGGTCTTGCACCTAAAATGAATGGTTTATTGAATCTCGATCGTAGTGATACACATGTTCATGCCAAAAGATATAAGATAGTAATGATAGTACCACATACTTGTGGCACTGCCATTTGAGTCATATTGGTATAAAACGCATGAAGAAGCTCCATGTTGATGGATCTTTGGACTCACTCGTTTTTGAAAAGATTGAGACATGCGAACCATGTCTATTGGTAGATATGCATGAAGAAACTCCATACAGATGGATCGTTTGGACTCACTTGATTTTGAATCACTTGAGACATGCAAATCATAACACATGGGCAAGATGACTGAAAGGCCTCGTTTTCAGTAAGATGGAACAAGAAAGCAACTTGTTGGAAGTAATACATTTTGATGTGTGCAGTCCAATGAGTGCTGAGGCACGCAGTGGATATCGTTATGTTCTTACTTCACAGATGATTTGAGTAGATGCTGAGTATATTTACTTGATGAAACACAAGTCTGAATTATTGAAAGGTTCAAGTAATTTCAGAGTGAAGTTGAAGATCGTCGTGACAAGAGGATAAAATGTCTATGATATGATCATAGAGATGAATATCTGAGTTACGAGTTTGGCACACAATTAAGACATTGTGGAAATTGTTTCACAACTAATACCGCCTGGAACACCATAGTGTGATGGTGTGTCCGAACATCATAACTGCACCCTATTGGATATGGTGCATACCATGATGTCTCTTATCGAATTACCACTATCGTTTATGGGTTAGGCATTAGAGACAACCGCATTCACTTTAAATAGGGCACCACGCAATTCCGTTGAGACGACACCGTATGAACTATGGTTTAGAGAAACCTAAGCTGTCGTTTCTTAAAAGTTTGGGGCTGCGACGCTTATGTGAAAAAGTTTCAGGCTGATAAGCTCGAACCCAAAGCGGATAAATGCATCTTCATAGAATACCCAAAACAGTTGGGTATACCTCCTATTTCAGATCTGGAAGCAAAAGTGATTGTTTCTAGAAACGGGTCCTTTCTCGAGGAAAAGTTTCTCTCGAAAGAATTGAGTGGGAGGATGGTGGAGACTTGATGAGGTTATTGAACCGTCACTTCAACTAGTGTGTAGCAGGGCACAGGAAGTTGTTCCTGTGGCACCTACACCAATTGAAGTGGAAGCTTATGATAGTGATCATGAAACTTCGGATCAAGTCACTACCAAACCTCGTAGGTCGACAAGGATGCGTACTACTTCAGAGTGGTACGTAATCCTGTCTTGGAAGTCATGTTGCTAGACAACAATGAACCTACGAGCTATGGAGAAGCGATGGTGGGCCCAGATTCCGACGAATGGCTCGAGGCCATAAAATCCGAGAGAGGATCCATGTATAAAAACAAAGTATAGACTTTGGAAGAACTACTTGATGGTCGTAAGGCTGTTGGGTGCAGATGGATTTTAAAAGGAAGACGGACAATGATGGTAAGTGTCACCATTAAGAAAGCTCGACTTGTCGTTAAGATGTTTTCCGACAAGTTCAAGGAGTTGACTACGATGAGACTTTCTCACTCGTAGCGATGCTAAGAGTCTGTTGGAATTATATTAGCAGTTACTGCATTATTTATGAAATCTTGCAGATAGGATGTCAAAAACATTGTTTCCTCGACGATTTTCTTGAGGAAAGGTTGTATGTGATACAACCAGAAGGTTTTGTCAATCCTGAAAGATGCTAACAAGTATGCAAAGCTCCAGCAATCCTTCTAAGGACTGGAGTAAGCATCTCGGAGTTGGAATGTACGCTTTGATGAGATGATCAAAGATTTTGGGTTTTTACAAAGTTTATGAGAAACTTGTATTTCCAAAGAAGTGAGTGGGAGCACTATAGAATTTTTGATGAGTATATGTTGTTAACATATTGTTGATCAGAAATGATGTAGAATTTCTGGAAAGCATACAGGGTTATTTGAAAAGTGTTTTTCAATGGAAAACCTGGATTAAGCTACTTGAACATTGAGCATCAAGATCTATAAGGATAGATCAAAAACGCTTAATAGTACTTTCAAATGAATACATACCGTGACAAGATTTTGAAGGAGTTCAAAATAGATCAGCAAAGAAGGAGTTCTTGGCTGTGTTACAAGGTGTGAGTATTGAGTAAGACTCAAGACCTGACCACGGCAGAAGAGAGAGAAAGGACGAAGGTCGTCCCCTATGCTTTAGACGTAGGCTCTACAGTATGCTATGTTGTGTACCGCACCTGAAGTGTGCCTTGCCATGAGTTAGTCAAGGGGTACAAGAGTGATCCAGGAATGGATCACATGACAGCGGTCGAACTTATCCTTAGTAACTAGTGGACTAAGGAATTTTCTCGATTATGGAGGTGGTAAAAGAGTTCGTCGTAAAGGGTTACGTCGATGCAAACTTTGACACTAATCCGGATGACTCTGAGTAGTAAACCGGATTCGTATAGTAGAGCAGTTATTTGGAATAGCTCCAAGTAGCGCGTGGTAGCTGCATCTACAAGATGACATAGAGATTTGTAAAGCACACACGGATCTGAAAGGATCAGACCCGTTGACTAATAACCTCTCTCACAAGGGAAATATGAACAAACCCCATGGGTGTTGGATTCATTACAATCACATAGTGATGTGAACTAGATTATTGACTCTAGTGCAAGTGGGAGACTGTTGGAAATATGCCCTAGAGGCAATAATAAAATGGTTATTATTGTATTTCCTTGTTCATGATAATTGTCTATTGTTCATGCTATAATTGTATTAACTGGAAACCGTAATACATGTGTGAATACATAGACCACAACATGTCCCTAGTAAGCCTCTAGTTGACTAGCTCGTTGATCAATAGATGGTTATGGTTTCCTGACCATGGACATTGGATGTCATTGATAACGGGATCACATCATTAGGAGAATGATGTGATGGACAAGACCCAATCCTAAGCATAGCACAAGATCGTGTAGTTCGTTTGCTAAGAGCTTTTCTAATGTCAAGTATCATTTCCTTAGACCATGAGATTGTGCAACTCCCGGATACCGTAGGAATGCTTTGGGTGTACCAAACGTCACAACGTAACTGGGTGGCTATAAAGGTGCACTACAGGTATCTCCGAAAGTGTCTGTTGGGTTGGCACGAATCGAGACTGGGATTTGTCACTCCGTATGACGGAGAGGTATCTCTGGGCCCACTCGGTAATGCATCATCATAATGAGCTCAATGTGACTAATGAGTTAGCCACGGGATCATGCGTTACGGAACGAGTAAAGAGACTTGCCGGTAACGAGATTGAACGAGGTATTGGGATACCGACGATCGAATCTCGGGCAAGTAACATACCGATAGACAAAGGGAATTGTATACGGGATTGATTGAATCCCCGACATCGTGGTTCATCCGATGAGATCATCGTGGAACATGTGGGAGCCAATATGGGTATCCAGATCCCGCTATTGGTTATTGGCCGGAGAGGTGTCTCGGTCATGTCTGCATGGTTCCCGAACCCGTAGGGTCTACACACTTAAGGTTCGGTGACGCTAGAGTTGTTATGGGAAATAGTATGTGGTTACCGAAGGTTGTTCGGAGTCCCGGATGAGATCCCGGACGTGACGAGGAACTCCGGAGTGGTCCGGAGGTGAAGATCGATATATTGGACGAAGGGTATTGGAGTCCGGAATTGTTCTGGGAGTACCGGGTGACGACCAGCGTGACCGAAAGGTGTTTCGGAGGCCCCGGCAAGCGTTGGGGGGCCTTATGGGCCAAGGGGAGGGGGCACACCAGCCCACTAAGGGGCTGTGCGCCCCTCCCAACCCCTCTCACGTAACGTGGAGAGGTGGGGGCGCCTCCCCTAGGGCAGCCACCCCTCCCGGCTTTGGGGGCAAGTTTCCCAAGGGTGGGGGCGCCCAAACCCATCTAGGGTTTCCCCTGTGGCCGCCGCCCCTCCCCTAGGGAACCCTAGGGCGCCTCCTCCACCCCCCTTCCCCCTATATATAGTGAGGGAGAGAGAGGGCAGCAGCAACCCTTGCCTGGCGCAGCCCTCTCCTCCTCCAACTCCTCCTCCTCCGTAGTGCTTAGCGAAGCTCTACCGGAGAACCGCGAGCTCCATTGCCACCATGCCGTCGTGCTGCTGGAGTTCTTCCTCAACTTCTCCTCTCCCCTTGCTGGATCAAGAAGGAGGAGACGTCCCCGGGCTGTACGTGTGTTGAACACGGAGGCGCCGTCCGTTCGGCGCTAGATCGGATCTTCCGCGATTTGAATCGCCGCGAGTACGACTCCATCAACCGCGTTCTTGTAACGCTTCCGCTTAGCGATCTTCAAGGGTATGAAGATACACTCCCTCTCTCTCGTTGCTAGCATCTCCTATATTGATCTTGGTGACATGTAGGAAAATTTTGAATTATTACTACGTTCCCCAACAGATGGAGATGTTGGTGAAGATGGCGGAGGTGTTGGTGTAGATCGCGGTGATGATGATGGCCCCCGGCGGTGTTCCGGCACCACCGGAAGCGAGGGGGAGAGAGCCCCCCTCCTCCTTCTTCTTCCTTGACCTTCTCCCTAGCTGGGAGAAGGGTTTCCCCTCTGGTCCTTGGCCTCCATGGCGTGGGAGGGGCGAGAGCCCCTCCGAGATTGGATCTGTCTCTCTGTCTCTCTCTGTTTCTACGCTCTCCTCTGCTGCCCTTTCACCGTTTCGTATATATATGGAGATCCGTAACTCCGATTGGACTGAAACCTTCGCCGTGATTTTTTTTCCTGAAAATTAGCTTTCTTGCGGCCGAAGAAGGGCATCAACCGTCTTGCGGGTGGCCCACGAGGGTCAGGGGCGCGCCCCCCTACCTCGTGGCCACCTCGGGCACCGTCTCGCGTTGATTCTTCTTCCGGAATTTTCAAAATATTCCAAAAATATTCTCCGTCCGTTTTTATCCCGTTTGGATTCCGTTTGATATGGGGTTTCTACGAAACATAAAACATGCAACAAACAGGAACTGGCACTGGGCACTGGATCAATATGTTAGTCCCAAAAATAGTATAAAAAGTTGCCAAAAAGTATATGAAAGTTGTATAATATTAGCATGGAACAATAAAAAATTATAGATACGACGGAGACGTATCACCCACCAGGGCCCGCCTGGGCCTCCTAGCGCGCCTTGGTGGGTTGTCCCCTCCTCGGGACTCCCCCCAGGCGCAACCAGGGCCCAGTATCTTCCTTCTGGTCCATAAAAAATCTTCGTAAAGTTTCGGGGCATTTGGGCTCCGTTTGATATTGATTTCCTGTGATGTAAAAACATGAAAAAAAAACAGCAACTGGCACTTGGCACTATGTCAATAGGTTAGTACCAAAAAATGATATAAAATGACTATAAAATTATTATAAAACATCCAAGATTGATAATAAAACAACATGGAACAAACAAAAATTATAGATACGTTGGAGACGTATCACACGTCCGGCTGGATAGCAATTTTCTGTCTAGGCACTAACCGGGTAGGCCACCCGGATGTTTGGGGGCGGATATGAAGGATCCGAATGTAGATGCTCTTAGTAAGCGATGTTTTTTGACACTTTGGTCGAACTTCTAAAATTTTGACTTCCAATATCCACTTTTGCAGCAAACACACCTGAAGTGCTTTAACTTACTCCTGGTATACATTCAGTTTGTGTATGTCTAAGAATAGGGTGTTGCTAGGCGTCGGCCGACCAGCGCAAAGCCTAGATCAATCGCACGTGTGCCGGTCAATGGGACCAATTAGAACCATTCTATTTGTATCCCTACGCCATCCTTCACCCCACCACTTTGTTTGCAAAACAGAGAGAGAATGAGGAGTGCAACTTGAGTCGCGCGAGCCACCGCCTCCTGCAACCCTTCAAAAAAACGTTGTTCCCCTTCACTGCGAAGTCGATGGACTGTTCGTAGCTACCGGGACGGTGCCATAGTCGGCCGCAGTAACTGTCGACCCAGCCTCAGCATAAATATATGTTTTATTATAATGAATACAACAATATGAAATTTGGCATAACTTATACTAAACTAAGCTCTTTACGGGATTTTTTTTCCCAATACAATCATTGCAGTTATGCATACTTGAGTGTGTAAATTCAAATAAGATGTTACAGGAAGCATGAACGAAGCTATTGGAGTCTTGATAATACTACCTCTGTCCTGGTTTATTTGTCCCTTCCATATTTTCCGCCAAACTTTGATCACAGATTTAACTTTAAAAATATTAATGCATGTCATCAAAAATTATATCATTGGATTCGAATCTGACCATAGCTTTTGATAACATTATTTTTGCTATGTATAACTTATATTTTATTAGTTAAAATTATGGTCAAAACATGACCCTAAATACTAGGGGGGCTAATAAACCAGGACGGAGGTAGTAGTTAGATAAAAATAACTATAAATACATGAATCAAGGAAACATCAACTTAGGAAGGACAATTCAAATAAACCAAGAGAAATATAAAACATTACCAAATAACACTACACGGAGAAAGGATTGACCCATAGAGAAATAGGAGGATCTAAATAAAGCATATTAGTCTGGAAATCAATATCGTGTCAGTGATTCAACATCAAGTTATTTGTTATCTAAAATTTGCACAAACAGTTAGTAAAAATGTGTTTGCTCAATTATTTCAAGTTAGTGCACCAAAAAGTAATGAACTATTCTAATGTAAGACCGCGTCTTAATGGCTTAAGTTATACATGATGAGCCTATGCATGCAGAAATGAGCAGTTCATCCTAAAGTAACCTATTCTTTTACAAACGAATATAGAAACCTTATATGCAACCTACATGTCACAAACAACCAGTCATTTTAAATACATGTTGTGCTAAATCCACTACTTCTACTTCACTTGTGCTACATGAGCTAACAACTCCTCATATCCAATATTTTCTAGTTGAACAACATTGACAATGGACGCTATTCTCGAATTCAAATAGGTGGATAGAATACATTAAATGTTTATGTAGCCCCAAGTGTGTTTCTGATAATTAATGAAAATCCATATCGACAAATGTTTTCATTAACTTGTATATGAAGGAATGTTCCATATTTAATGCACTAATAATATTGGATGGATTTGAGGATGGATGTTGGTTCTTGCTACTCCTAGCATTTCCACTAGTCAGCACTTTTGGTCCCCAAGTGACTTGGTTGTTATTGCGAAAATATTTATCAGTTCAAACACCAATGGAAACCTTGAACACTCGTGTGTTGGCTTCCCGTGAGTAACTAAATGTTAGTGGTAACAAAACAAATCACTAAGGAACAATCATTGCATGTTCATTGTAACACAAATGCCACTGTGGGTCATGCCCTACTTGTTAGTGATGATAGATCACGGAAATAAGTTGATATATAACTCATTGGGCGAAAACTAACTAGCGCCACCACCCCCTATGCTCGCACCTCAGCATCATCGATATGTCACACATTACCTAGAAGCTCCCCAAGTGGAAGTGAGCATGCGCTTATCGAACTCAATCTTGTTGTCTCAAGGTTCTCTTCACTTCTTAGTCGATTTATCTATTGAACCAAATGTCTCGATGCTTATCTAGACCTATATAATATTCCCAATATTTATCCAATATCCTTCATATACCAACGTATGGAACGTTCCTTTATATAATTCATGATTTTTTTCCTTCGTCGGAATTATCATTAATTATTAAATCACAATGCATATCTTAATCTTGATGGTTTTCATCCATCCATCCAATATTATTCATAAATAGAACTCAATGAAAATAGTTAGTCCATATAAATTATTGTTAGTTACCAAAACACACTTGGAGGCTACATGCTATTTAAGTATCTACTCCCTTGCTTTAGCCACGTCGAACTAAACCTTGTGCAACAGTTAGGAATTCAATTTTTTAATGGGCCTCATGCACGCATGGTTCATCTGATGTTGTCTTGAATTATAATATATTTGTAGCAAATAATTAACGTAGACGGGTAACTATTCCTCAACATACTTAAGGAAACTTTGCACTAATTAAGAGGACATGTGCTGAGATTATTTTATAAGAATGCACCCGGCTTCTATCTGATGGGTGGAGAGACAAACCAATACCTTCCCTACCGTTCAATAACATGTAAGTGCGTTGATATGGGATGTCCCTACTTTGCAACAAGAAAATGATAGTTGCAATGCATTATTTCATGCCACACAATTGCGGTATTGTCCAGCATAATTCAGACCATTAAAAAAATGTTGCAACATTTCCAAACCGTGTATGCAGCATTGGCCACGCTGATGATGAATCTATCACGATGGAGCCCTCTATTACTTGATTTGGCAAGCTCAGATCATCCACTCTGTGGAAACATCTTCCGCGAGCTCAGCGACACCAAGAAGCCCCATGTCAAGCTCAAATCAAACTCCGCCATAAGGTCATGGTAGCGATCTCTCTAACTTCCATCTAGAGGAGTCTATAGAGGGCGAGAGTTAGGATGAGAGGAGGGGTTGCACTCAATGGAGTAGAAGTGCAAGTGCATATTGTTCCACCTAAGTTGGTTCTATGATTAGTGACAAACCAATCAAGAGACTGGTGTGTGCACTAAGTGTGATTAGGTACATGCTCCTATAAGAAGTGTCTTAGCAAGGAAAGATCTCTTACAATGTTCTAAGGCAAAAGGCCTTGAAGCTTAGCAAAAAAATCTAGATCTTGTGGTGGTAATTAACCATAATTTAGTTTGGGTGTGCTGTATTATGAAGGAGCTTTGTGTTTCAAAATTTAGTGAGAGAATTTGCTAATTCTCAACAAGGATCCAATTCTCAAATCCAAAGAGTCCGCAAAAACTTCCATTGTTTCTCACGAAATGCAGATAGGGTCGGTGATGATATCAGGCCGCCAGAGTTTAATTAAGTACTCCCTCCCATACAAAACAAGGGTCGTGGTTTTAGTTCAAAGGAGTAACAAGTTAGAAGGAGGTTGGACCCTTTCTATCATCAAAATGCATATAACCACACTTGAGTTCCTTCTTGCTTCAAGTTGGTCCCTGTGAGATAAGTTGGAGTTAGCTAGTCGAACCATGTTTGGACGATGTGATTTAAATTTAAGCAAGACAATTCACGCAAATAATCGAATACAATGCATTTAACAAGAATATCATATTTAGCGTCTAAGGCACCGAATACAATAGAACTCGTGCGAAACGCACACCATTCTCACCATTATGGGCTGGCCCATGTAGGTTTCCCTTCACCGGTATTGGAAAGCTTCTAGTTGGCTTTTTATTCATCTTTTTCTCTTCTGTATTTTTTTGTCGCTTTGACTCGATTTTGCCCCAGTTTTTTTCTTTCTATTTTCAACTTTTATTTTAAATAAAATCAAGAGTAAATTGAATTTAAAAACATGTTTAAAATGCATGATCATTTTTCAAATCTGTATTAACATACCTCAACATTTATTAAATTTATGAAATATTTCAAGTAGTTTTTAAACATTTTTAAAACCAAAAATTCCAAATTCCGTAAAATTTTAAATTTGTGACATTTTTTTAATTCACAAGCAGTTTCCAATTTTACGAACATTTTTTCGAACTACTAAACATTTTTAAAATTCATGAACTTTTTAAAAGAATGAAACATTTGTTTTAAATTTACAATTGTACAAAAAAATGAGAATGCTTTAGTAAGAATTTTCTAAAATAAAAAAGCAGCATAAGACATGGGCTGAAAAGCCAACCATAAAAGAAAATCGCTAGCTCACAAGTTTTTTTAGACAAACTCACAAATCTTTTATTACATCGTCACAATGTTTACATGGACAAAGAGAAGATCTTCAGGTTGACCAAACCAAACATGACCCCATAGAAAGAAGATGCTTAGCAAGATTCTGAGCCTCGACATTCAAGGTGCTAAGCTCGTGGCTAAGAACACAAGAAACAAAAGCCGACGAACCCTCTATTATCTCATGTACCAGTCAGACGCCACCAAGATCCGATTAACATAAAGGTCGTCCGCTAGGGCCACGCTTCTCTGGTAGCCAAAGCCAGCTCACAAGTAGAAACCTATGCTCTAGACGGGCCTCGGCCCGTTGTGTGTTTTGCGTTTTAGCGTCAATTTGGCGCGGCCGAATAGGATCAATACTTCAGGCACCCCTGAATGTGTGTTAGGGCTCACACAGCCCCTGGCGGGCCGCAACCTGATAGCGCTCCGCTCAGTCGCTCAGAAACCGACTCGTAGTTCCTTTCTTTTTCCTCCACTAGACATCTAAAGAACCCAACTTCTATTGGTTCAGAACAAATCCAACTTTGATTTTCAATGGATAAAAAATGCCACATTTCAAAAATGCTAGCACATTTTATAAATTTGAGGAATTTGAGAAAAGTTCACTAGTTTTGAAAAATTGTTCGTGCATTTAGAAAAAATGTTTATGAATTCAAGAAATATTTTTAATTTTATAATGTTCACGAATTTTTTAAAAGTGTTCATGAGTTCAAACAATGTTCGCGAACCTGAAAAATATTCATGAATTTTTTTAAAAATGAATTAATTTTTTTCATCGATTAAAATAATGATCCTGTATTAGAAAATGTTCATGAATTTTAAAATACTAAAAAATAAAAAAAAATTCATAAATTTGAAAAAACACACAAATTAAAAAATTCACGAATTTGGAATTTTCACAAAAAAATAGAATGTTTAGAAATTTAAAAATAAAAACAAAAAATAAAGTAAAATAAATAAATAACCAAAAAAAGTTGGGATAAACACTTCTTTTATGAACGAGTTCAAATCAAATATCGAAGTTACTGAAAGTATAAGCGACTCACACATACTAAATTTGCATCAAGATTGCGGGACCACCAAATGGCCACTACCACAACCAGAACGAGTCGTCGATATGGCGCTATCGTTGTTCCCCTACGGAAGCCGGCTTGACCTTGTCGATGACAGCTGGGAGGTCTTTTCGTGCACGTGCCCCTATGGACCAGTGCAGGGGAGTCACAGTCGTCACTGTTGAATCCGTGAATAGTCTGAACCACCTGACACCAAATCTCGCCACACGACTAGAAACTCTAACCACATCGCCTCAAGGAGGCGACATGTATCTACATATGATCTCATTGACTACATCCAAACGGACAAACTCGAAGAGGATCGGAGACCGAAAGACAAACTTGAATAAGAGAACACCGCACCTACAGGACTAAACAGATTCTAACATAAACCACTAATCGCAGCGGAGGCCTCGGGATTCCCATCCCTGCCGCCGGCTGCCGAAGTGGCAGGCGGAGGGGAGGCGAATCCACATGCTTACCGGCGAAGCCTGGAAGGAAGAATTTGTCCTAGACACCAAGGGCATGGGGAAGAAAAAGTTCAATACGTGTGATTATTCAATATTACAAGGGAACGATGATTAACCCGGGACAAAACCGATGAACCAGCACATAAGAAAACAGGAAACGAAACGAAATGCCATCATACATGCACAAGGTCGGATGCATCCCCTCCGTTTTATTCAAGCACAAACCATAATTTCAGACATTATTTCCGCTAGCAAATGCAGTACTCGTAGATAATAAGACAACAAAATACGTAAAACAAAATGAGCTATGTCTAAAAGAAACTAGGCATCAATTTAGATAAGACAGAGCTAAGGACTGAACCCACACTACCTGTCCCATATCCCAATGGCCACCAACCAGCATTCATGCCATCAACGTGCGGCACGTTCCTCGAGGAGGTCAGCTCCAGCTGCTCGCCAACAAGTGGCGGGATGCTCTGCTCACTCCTAAAGTAGTCGCGGGGATCGATCTGCCCCTTGGCCATGGCGAGCCTCCGGAAGTTGGCCTTGGAGTAGTACTTCTCCCCCCAGACCCTGCCGGCCTCGAAGCTCGAGACGTCGCCGGCGCCGACCACGTTCTGCCCGATGTCCAGGTCCCTGTAGTTCACGTACGCCTCCCTCGGGTTCTTGCTCACGTGCGGCTCCATGAACGCGTACATGTCCCTGATCCACGTCGTGTGCGCCGCGCCGTCGCCGCCCACGCCCCAGAAGTTCATGTACTGCACGTTGTACAGCACGCCCGCGCGGTGCGAGAACGGCGTCGCCGCCTCCGCCACGACCGCGATGCTCCCGCCGTACGGGTCCAGGATCATCAGCCCCGCGTCCCGCCTCGCCAGCCAGTCGGAGAAGATCCGCGCCCACACTTCCCTCGAGATGGCCCGCCGCACGTAGTCGGACGTGGACTTGCTCGGGGAGGAGTCCCTCGCGACGGTCCGGTTCAGGATGTCGTCCACGGTGGCTGCCTCGCCGATGTAGATGTAGGGCACCGACTGGATCCACGACATCTCCTTGCAGTGCGTCGGGTTCACGCCCAGCTCCG
Organism: Triticum aestivum; assembly: GCF_018294505.1. Taxonomy (NCBI): domain Eukaryota; kingdom Viridiplantae; phylum Streptophyta; class Magnoliopsida; order Poales; family Poaceae; genus Triticum; species Triticum aestivum. The sequence continues at coordinate 75,866,990 of NC_057799.1, forward strand.
GGAACCGGCTGCCCATCACCGGCAGCAGCGCGTCGCGGCCGCCCAGGTACAGGGCCTGGAACCTGGCCTTGTCCCCCTGGACGACCACCCTCACCAGCAGGTCGTCGGGGAGAGCAGGGGCCACCTCCTGCCACTTGGCGAGGAGGTCCGCGGCGCCCTCCTGGGCCGTCTTGACGACGGTGAAGACCGTCACCCTCGGCGGCACGGCCACCAGCCTCACCTTCCACGACAGCACGATGCCGAAGCTCCCGCCGCCGCCGCCACGGATGGCCCAGAACACGTCGCGCCCCATGGCCTGCTTGTCTAGCAGCCGCCCCTCCGCGTCGACCATCACGGCGTTGATGACGTGGTCGGAGGCGAGCCCGTACTTGCGCAGCAGCATGCCGAAGCCGCCGCCGCTCAGGTGGCCCCCGACGCCCACCGTCGGGCAGAGGCCCCCCGGGAACGCGTGGCGGTCGGTCGCTCTCCCGATAGCGTGGTATAGCTCCCCGAGCGTGGCGCCGGACTCCACCCACGCCTCGGCCGGCTCCCGCACGGTGACGCGCACGGACCGGAGGGCGGCCAGGTCGACCACGGCGAACTCCTCGGGGCGCGCGGACCGGAACGAGAGGCCCTCGTAGTCGTGCCCGCCGCTGCGCACGCGGAGGCGCACGCCGTGCCGGCGGCCGCACACGACGGCGGCCTGGACGTGGGACGCGTTCGTCGCCGTGACGATGCAGAGCGGCCGCACCACGGCCGGCCCGAGGAACCGCGGGTTCCGGACGGACGACGCCAGGACCGACGCGAACGACGGCGAGCTCCGGGGGAAGAGAAGGTTGCCGGGGACGGACGCCGACATGCACCGGAGGAAGTCGTCGGCGGCAGCTTGGATAGGGATAGGAAGGGAAGCATGCGAGGTGACGAAGAATAGAGCAGAGACGAGCAGCATTGCCAACGCCATGGTTGGCGACCTGCAGGCCATGGAGCTCCGCATGCTTGAGCTCGTGGTGAAGGGCAAGCAACTGATATTTTGCTGGCCTCGCAACGTGCGGTTAAATAAAGTTGGAGCCGGGTTATTTATACTACTACTGCCTGTTGGCCTTGGGTAATTAAAATGGGTAGGTACGCAGCGCCTCTCTCCATCTCCATCGATCCAATCTGATGATACCGATCGATCGGAGTTAATTGCACACAACTATCATAATTGGGGCATCACATGCAGATTGGTATCACGATTGCTAATTTTTGCGTGTCAGTACCAACATTGCTCTAGATTTTTGCAAATAGATCTAAACTGCGTATAAACACGTATTGACGGTGTATCTGACTAGCGGGGCCCGCCCGTCAGGTGCCGACGTGGCATGTTTTTTGCAGAAAACCCCCGCCCTCGCCCTCGCCCTCCGTCGCCGCTCGCCGCCGCCGTTGCCTCTCCTCCCCGTCCCCTTCCGGAGCGGCGCGGTGGCTGTGCGCATGGCTTCGTCGGACGCGGGGGCGGCGCCTCAGCTCGGCTCCACCTTGGAGGTGCCCGGCGCGGCGGGGCCCGTGCGGGTCGTGGCGGCGGCGGGCCTCCCCGAGGCGGCGGCGCATGGAGCAGAGGGACGTCCCCCAGTATCCCCCGGCGCCGGGGCCCCGCGCCAGGGCCGCCGGGTCGTGCACGCGCGCGGCCGCTGTCGCGCTTCGGCAGCTCAGCAGGCTCTTCAGCTGCTCCCACGACGACGCCGGCCGCGCGGGCGCAGCCTTCTTGGAGCTGCCGCCGCTGCGGCGATGGCGGCCGTGGTGGTCCTTGCCCGCCGCGAGCCTGGCCTTGGCGCCGGTGGTGGGCGCGGCGAGGGCGGGGCTCTTCCTGGAAGGCGTCCCGGTGACGGCAAGATGGCGACGGCCAGGAGTCCTGGGCGCGGGGGAGAGCGGGGGCGGCAGCGACGGCGGCTTCTTCTTGCGCTTGCGGTGGTGGTTCTGCTGCTGCGGCGGCGGCTGCGGCTGCTGGCCGCGGCGGCGGTCGGAGGTGTCGGCGGTGGTGGTGGAGGAGGAGGGCAGGAGGAGCGCGGAGAGCGCCATTAATGAAATGGAGGCGAGCTACTGCCAGTATCCGTGTGCTCTCTGTCCGTATGGCGTCTCGGATTTAAACAAGGCGGGGGAGGGAGGGGAGGGCTGACCTGAGTCCGCCTCGGGGAGGCCCGTCGCCGCCACGACCCGCACGGGCCCCGCCGCGCCGGGCACCTCCACGGTGGAGCCGAGCTGAGGCGCCGCCCCCGCGTCCGACGAAGCCATGCGCACAGCCACCGCGCCGCTCCGGAAGGGGACGGGGAGGAGAGGCAACGGCGGCGGCGAGGCGGGCGCGGAGCGAGAGGGCGAGGGCGAGGGCGGGGGTTTTCTGCAAAAACATGCCACGTCGGCACCTGACGGGCGGGCCCCGCTAGTCAGATACACCGTCAATACATGTTTATACGTAGTTTAGACCTATTTGCAAAAATCTAGAGCAATGTTGGTACTGACACGTAAAAATTAGCAATCGTGATACCAATCTGCATGTGATGCCCCAATTAAGGTACTTCGGTGCAATTAACTCGATCGATCGTGACTCGGCCAGGACATGTAGAGTCATTAAGTACTCCAGTTATGGCGATCTTGATCTGGATGGCATATTGTGCACATGCAGCTTTACTGTTTTTGTTGACTCGCTCGGTCGTGCCTCGTGCGTCGGTGAGCTTCACAGTTGCAAGTGGAAAGAGATTCTCCTGCACGAGAGATCCGAGCGCATGCAAATATACTTTGTGTCATGGCGCTCCTCCTCTTTCTCTCTTTTCCTCCTCACGGTGGCACTATCGCAGCGTAGGCATCTCTAAACCCTCAATCCGTCCACGTCTGTCTATCCGTCCACGAGATGATCTAGACATTTTTTTTTTGCAAATTGAGAGGGGGGGGGGGGGGGGGGGCTTTGTGGGAGTACGGACACCGGTCACATAGGACCCCGACACCCCAGACCCATTGAAATCCTCCTCTCGTCCCTTTTCTTCCAGTCCACCATTGCTCCCTCTTTCTTTAATCCACACCCTCGTCGTCCGTCGCCACCATTGCACCTCTCCGGCCGCCGCCAAGGCATCCTCGGACATCTGCAAACCCCACCCACGAGACTGTCGGCCTTGGACTACGCCGTTGTCCACCTAGGAATCCGCCCGCAACCATGCAACTTCCGTACCCCCTGCCGACGCCGTCCATGGCGGACACCGCGTCTGGCAGGTGTTCGGTCGAATGTCATTGAGTGTTTTTTGAACTTCTTATTGTTTTCTAGAGAAGCACGATGTCGGGGTACTTGATGTACGAAGATGAGTTGTTGTGCAATGCGCAGTTGGCCTTTTTTACGACTTTTGTAGGCATGAGCAAGGGTCCGGCCTTTTGGCAAAGCTTGTATGTTTAGAGGGTGCTTGGATACGTTTTAGTCCCATGACTAAAAGTAGTGGGACTAAAACTTGCTAGCCTCATCCATACTTGGATCCAAATACTAAAGAGACTAAACTCAAGTTAATGAGCATTTATTATCCTCCAAACCCTCCAATCCAGAACTCGCCTGTATTAAAGGAGAGGAGTTAAATGAGGAGAGAGAGGACTAATCCACATTTTAGTAAGGGTACCCCTGACTAAAAAAATTTAGTCTCAAGACTAGTTTTAGCCCCTCTTTAGTCAGGGGTGCTTGGAACTTTAGCCTCTTAAAGAGACTATTTTTAGTCAGACTAAAATAAGTCCCTTGGATCCAAGCACCCTCTTAGTTTCGTGAGCGAAAGAACTTCGCGCCCTACAACATGCACGACATCCATGCACGCAATATGAAGTTACTAACGCATTGGTGGTACACCATCTGCAGCTTCGTCATGAAGTTTTGCGATGCGATTCACCTAGTGGAGACATGGTGGCATTGGGCGCGTCAACCATCGAGATCGTAAGTGTTGCTTTCTGTTACTCTACATGTTGGTTAATTTATTCATTTCACTCAATGTTGATGTCTTTTAATAGTTTAGTTTAGATGGTTGGTTCATGTCTTTTAAACTCAAATTTGGTTTTCATTTTCTTTTAAAATATTTGAACTTCGAGCACCAAGACTTTTAGAACAAGATTAATTTTGGATACATTTCAAACATCTTACAATTTCAATGTCTCAATCCGCTTTTCACTCATTCTATTTTTAGTGTGTGAAATTAGTTTCTTCAAATGAGTGAAATCAAATTTTTTGAAATAGTGAAAAAAATTCAAAATGAGTGAAATATTTTTTTTAAATGAGAGAAACTATTTTTCTGAAGTTAAATCAATTTTTTTAGATGAGTGAAAACATGTTTTTGAAATGAACGTTATCAGTTTTTTGAAATGAGTAAAATAGGTGTTTTTAAATAAGTGAAATCATCATTTGAAATGAGCGAATGTTATTTGAAATGAGTGAAATCATTTTTTTAAATGGGGGATTTTTTAATTGGTTGAAATCGGTATTTTAAAATGAGTGAATTTAACTTTTGAATTGAGTGAAATCTGTATTTTGAAATGAGTGAAATCTGTATTTTGAAATGAGTGAAATGTGTTAAATAAAATGAATTAAATCAGTTTTTTTAATGAGTGAATTCCTTAGTTGATTGAAATAATTGTTTTGAACTGAGTGAAATATGAATTTTGAAATGAGTGAAATCATTTTTGTTTAATGAGTGAAATATCTATTTTAATAAAGCGAGCCATTGTTTTGAAACAAGTAAAATCATTTTTTGGAAATGAATTTAATCAGTTTTAAGAAGTGAAATTATTATTTTGAATTGAGTAAAATCTTTTTTTGAAAGGAGTGAAATCTTTTTTTTAAATGAGTGAAATAAACGAGTGAAATGTGTTTTTGTGAGTACAATATGTTCCACGAAATTTAAACTTGTTTAAAAGGAATTCAAGATTGATCTTGTTTTAAAGATCTTGTCACCAAGAATTCAAATATATTAAAATATTTTAAAATTGATTTCTTATTCAATAAATATTAAATAGCGATGACTAATATCGCACAAGCAAATAAAATGCTAGATTTTTTATGGGTAGAGTAGTTCTGCACACAACGTAGTGGATTGGCAAAAGGGAAAGACTTTTGCATTCCCGAGCCCACACGACAAACATATCACTACTCCGATGCTAATGCTGACACACAATTCCTAAGTGTATCTAGCATGTTAGGTAGGTTTTGTATATAGCAGTGCTAAGAAAAAGCATTAGAATAGTTTGCCCTACATTTAGGGTGGCATCTTAGCGGCGGAACAAATGGTTGAACCATGCACGGAAAGTCCCATGCATGCGAGGATTTCAAGTTTCGCGGTTGCAAGGCCTAGGCAAACCTATCTAGCTAGGCATGACGAGCGCATGCCAAAGGAGATCGCGATGGGGAGTGGAGGGGTTGCGAGGACGGGGAGGCAACATCTTGGGCGGGGTGAGGTTGTGATCTAGCGCCCGCTGCTTCCTCTCTACTAGAAAGGTGTTGGTCGCCAAGTGCAAGGGTTTGCACCAAGTGGCAGTTTCCCTTAAGTGGTTGATCATTGAAAAGGCCTTATAATTGATGTTTGTGCAAGAAGTATAGATTGTCATGCAACAAATGCATTAGAGATATAAATGCATGAAAGCTCTTGTAATGGACTGGTGGGGTGTTCCTCCAACTCGTTTGCTCATGAAGACCTAGAGCACTTTGAGGAAGCTCAACGTAGAAATGTGCAAGCCAAGTTCCATAATGTGATAATCCCCAACTAGTATGCAAACATGAAGTATATGAAAACTCTCTATATGACAATGTAGTGTGTTACTTTGAAACACATGTGTATGAGAAAAGTATAGTAGCGTGCCCCCTCTCTTTTATTCTTTTTCTTTTGTGGGCCTCTGTGTCTCTTTTTTTCTTTGGCCTTTGGCTCTTCTTTTATTCCTCACAAGGTAGGAGAAACACTCTAACACAGTGATCAATACAATAATTATACTCAAAACTCAATTGATAATAAACATGATGCAAAAACATCTATTGAATGCCTTTGGTAATGTACAGATATGTGCAACGATCTAGAGACATAAAAACGGACAAGCCATGTAAATAGCACGATAGATATCTTACGGTCGTGCAATGGCGGTAATAAATATCTCTAATCATGTAATGAATGGTGATGGAAGTTGTATGACTATATTTCGGAATGACTATGAAAATACCATAATAGGTAGGTGTTACCTCTTTAGCATGCGTTGGTTTTCCCTTAAAGAGGAAAGGGTGATGCAGCAAAGTAGCGTAAGTATTTCCTTCAGTTTTTGAGAACCAAGGTATCAATCCAGTAGGAGATAACACGCAAGTCACCTAGTACCTGCACAAACAATCAAGAACCTTGCAACCAACACGATAAAGGGGGTGTCAATCCCTTCACGGTCACTCGCAAAAATGAGATCTGATAAAGATAATAAGATAATATTTTTTGTATTTTTGTTGTATAGATTGGAAAGTAAAGATTGCAAAATAAAATAGATATTAAACTAGAATTGTAGATCGGAAACTTTTATGATGTAAAGTAGACCCGGGGGCCATAGGTTTCACTAGTGGCTTCTCTCATGATAGCATCTATTACAATGGGTGAACAAATTACTGTCGAGCAATTGATAGAAAAGCGCATAGTTATGAGAATATTTAGGCATGATCATGAATATAGGCATCATGTACGTGTCAAGTAGACCGAAACATACTCCCTCTTTAAAAAATGTTAACATACTATAAAAATATATGTTATGCAGTTAAAAAAAATGGGATAACTTTCACATAAATGTTTGTGACAAAGAAAATAAGTTTTCACATTAAAAAATAAGACACATGCAGTTTTTTTTTTTTGAAAAATGAGTAAACAACGTACTCCCTCTTTTCAAAATAAGTGTCATTGATTTAGTAAAAAACACTGTGTACTAAATCTGGGGCACTTATTTTCGGACGGAGGGAGTAACAAAAAATGTTTGCGTAGTGTAAAAAATGTTTCATACTATTAAAAAATGTATGTGATATTCTATGGAAATGTTCCCACGTTTCAAAAAAATGCCCATGACATTAAAAAAGTGTTATATACAATGTAACAGTATGTCCATGTATGTTGAAAAAATTATATTTATTTCCATTAAAAATGTATGTGACATTTTAGAGAAATTTTTGTGTTTGGAAAAAAGTGTGCGTGGAATTTTAAAAAATGTTCATATAATGTATAAATAAAGTTTGCTAGTTTGAGAAAATATTTATTCCCACTAAAAAATTGTACAGTTTTTATTTTTGCATATGTTATTGTGTATTTTAAAAACTATTCAAAAACGTGTATTTTGAATAATGTATTCACGTATCGGAATTTTTTCTCACATGTGCTCTAAAAATGTACATTGTATACCGAGAATAAGTAGAGATCAGTTCAAAAAAAAGTGATAAAACCACAAAGAAATAAATGGAAAGGAAAAACACGAAGAAAACCAAGAAAGAAGCAAATAAAAACAAATATAACGAAGGAAGAAAGAAAAATCAACAAAAACCAATGAAAGACAAAGTAAAATGAAAAAAACTAGGAAAACAGGGAAAAACAAATAAAACCAACCAAAAAAACAAAAGAAAACGAAAACATATAAAACAGGATGCTACCTGACCTATATTTTTGGCGCGGGCCATTACCAGTAATTTCCTTACTCTTTTCATCAAATCCCGAAATAATATATATTCAGCTTATCATTACATATATTTTTATGGTAAGAAAATTGTTGATGATTTTTAGAAAGTGTTCACGCCTGGTGAAAACATCCCTGTGTAATTCAAAAAAGTGTTCATCTTTTAAGAGATATTCATGTAGTTAAAATAGTTCTTTGCTATTTTAGAAAAATCCCGTGTACTTTTACATAGTGTTCTCCTATTTAATATATAAAAATCATGAAGTTTTTTAAAATGTATTCATGCCTTTAAAATTTTATAGTGTTTTTGAAAAGTGTCCAATCCTTTTGGAAAATTTTCATGTTCTTCAGAAGAGTTCCCCTATTTTAAAATTGTATACATGTCGTTTGTAAAAAGTTTTCATATTTTTAGTAAAAATGACCATGTTATTCACAAATGTTTTCATGTATTTATAACAAACTGTTTGGTATTTTTGAAAACTGTTTCTATAAAAACATCCAAAATCACTTTTTGGGGGGGGGGGGGGGGGGGTGGTTAGCGCAAAAGATATAGAGGTCAGTTGAAAACCGGCCACACCTGCGCACTAAAACCCACCTCCGCATAGAGGCAAGGAAGTGCCCATTTTTCTTTTTTCTTTCTTTGTATGTCCTTCAGTTTTTAAATGAACACAAATTTAATATCAACAAAAATAAGTTGTAAGTATCTCTAATATAAATATGTTGTACTTTGAATTTATAATTTTGTAAGTGTTCATCCATAAATGAAGTTGATCATGTATATCAAATAAGGACTTTTTAATATATTTTACAACAGATAATTTATTGGAGGGGAATTCGAAGGAATATACATGTGCACGATGTCTTCATGTGCACAAATGATTAGAAATTAGATTTTATAGTGAATTACACAGTTGGTACAGGAAGTTGTCGCAGAAATTCAGTTGCATACATCAAGTTAGAAACCTCACCTTGGGATGAAGTTGTCGCGTGCGATTGTGACGAAGCCGGCCTGTGATGGAACCGTCACTCTCATTGTATTGCTCGAACCATGGGCTAGTTCTTCGTATTCACTGATTCATCATTTGTTAGGGCCTATAAATCCATTGTTCCTTTACTTTCTTGCCGAAGGTAAAATGTTCTTAGCTCAATTCATCAATCAATTATGTATGTTTAGGGGTGTTTGATCTGGCTGATGAGGTTTATGTCATTGGTCAAACCTACTCCTTCCGTCCCATTGGATGTAATAACATGTTATATTATGGGACGGAAGGAGTAGTATTGGTTAGTCGTACTGCGTTTTTCTAAGACAGTTAGTTATACTGTACTACTACTCGTGGATCAAATATGGTTGATAAGTTACAATAAATTCAAAGGCCCATAACTTTTTTTTGTCGGTAACAAAAGCTATCCACGTTTTTGTTTTTTAACTTTGTGGCACACTTTATTTAACTCAGATAATAGTTAGTACATCTCTAACAAGTTCAGCTAAGAGAAAATAAGAGGATAATCATCCCAAGAAATTACAGATCGTCAATCTAGAGACTTTCTAGCTATAGTGTGTGTGTGCCACCTTGTTTGCCTCTCTGGCAATGAGCAAATGAAACCGAACTAATCATCTTTCTGAGCTAGTTGAAAGCAATCGCAAGGTTTCAGCTACCCCATTACATGCATTATAATCTCAAGGCCATCCGATTAAAAAATACTCCTTTATCTGTAAGGGCATCTTCAACGCCGACTCTCAAACCTTCTACAACTGTCGCCATCCAACACGGTCACGTATCGGTCCACGGCGCGGTCTGGACGTGTTTTCTCACACAAACTGGAGACAAAGTGGGGAGGTTTGCGGGAGTCCGAACCGATCCAAGCCCGCTTCTGACCGCTCTGGCCCACCAAAAACCCCTCCCCCCTCTGCACACGCTTCCCGCCTGACGCCAGCTGCCCGCATTCATGCCGCCATAGAGCGCGCTGCTACAAATTGAAGGCGGCTCAGGACGGACGCGACCTCTCACTGCCTCCGCCATTGAAGCGGCGCGCCGGCCGAGGGCGCCGCCCGCTGCACGTCCGGCTGAACACGCCTCCTCGCCGCATTCATACACCTCCACTAAACCCGTCTGGAAGCCGAGAAGCCTACTCCGACCACACGTCTGTTCATGAGTAGGCCGGCATTAAATGCAATGTCGGCCAAGCTCCTTCCGCCAGCCCTCTATTTAAACGAGAATCGCACCCCTCCTCCGCTCCTCCATCTCCTCCTTCACCATTTTCTCCACTCTTCTGATGGCTTCCGAAGAGCAGTTCTTCGGCATACAAGCCGGCTGGGTGGCCCGCCGAACCCGTTGGATACCAGCGAGGCAACTCACTGCTCCACCTCCCTCGCCTAGCCCGACGGAGCCAGTTGTCGCCCCAAGACGGCGCATGGTTCAGCAACTCGCCGCTCCAGGCCAGCTCGATGAGGAGTAGTGAGTTGCTTCATGCCAGCACGACGGGAAGCACGACGGCATGGGCGTCGTCGCTGTCGTCGACGACGACACGTCGTACCGCGCCTCCTGTGTATGCAATCGCGCCGCCCGTGCCTGCTGTCGCGCCATGCAGGCAGAGGCATAAGAAGGGTGCGCGGAGAGCCACGAGTCGGTGGCCAGCGCCTCCGTGTCTGCCGCCATCATCGAGGAGAAGTAGAACATGCGAGGCCGCCGCCGCCTGGGTCCCATGAAGGCCACCGCCGAGGCAACGCCGGCAGACACAACCGTTGTCTTGCTCGGTTCTTCTTTTGCGAGGACCTTCGTCAACCCCACATGGACTCCACAGAAGCGGTGGCGCCCCCTTCCCCTCCCGCTGAAGCATCAGCCTGTAACATCCCAAATTTTCAATTTGAAATGTTATACATTAGATCATCATTGCATAGCATATTTTATTACATTTTGGCTAATCCTCGAAATCCTAAGCAGCTCAAGGACCCTCGGAGAGAGTTGGGGATTTCCCGGTTTTCATATTTGATTTTCATCAAATTATGAAACAAGGATTTTGGTTTTAATTATTTTTCATTCTGAAAAATATTTCATATAAAAGTATATGAGAGGAGAAAATATGACTTCTCCAAAATAATTGAGATATTGGAGGAAAAATATTAAAATCAAATATTCGATTTTTTTATTTTATTGCATTTTATTTGCATTAATTTTTTTTCATGTTTTCAAAAATTGCATTTTAGGGCCAAGAAAATGTTCATCGCGTTCTAATTATTTTAATTAGACGGTGAAAATTTGTTTTGGCATTTTTAGATTTTTATTTATTTTTCTAGGATTTATTTTAGTTCGGCGTAATTTAAAAAAAATCGCCCGCGGACCGAACTGGGCCGAAGGCCCAGCCGGCCCACCTGCCGCGCCGCCTCGCCCGGATCGTGGCCGAGCCGGACTCCCGCTGGAGTCCGAGACGACGCCGCCGCCGCCGCCCGGGGTCGCCCCCTTCTCCAAGTCGGACGCCCCCCCGAACCATAAGTACCCCGCCCCGCCACCTCGTTCCCCAGCCCGACCCCGCCGCCCGCGCCACCAACCGCCGCCGCCGTCGCCGAAGGCCGCCGCCCCGGGAAGCCGCCGCCCGACGCCTCCCGTCGACCCCGCCGCCACCCGCCGCCCGGACCCGCAGCCCCGCCGCCCCACGCCGCCTCCCGAACCCCGCCAGAGCCGCCCGACCCCGCCGGATCCCGCCGGACCCGAGGTAGGCGTCGCGCCGGTTTTCGCCGGAAAAACCGTGCAGTTTTTTTTGAAAACCCCGGTTTATTTTTTTAGATCGGTTTGGTTTTTTTTTGTTTAAGTCTTTTTAGCGAGCGTTCGCTCGTTCGTTCGTTTTAACGAACGCGTTCATCGTTTAGTTACAGTTAACGAACGTTCGTTCGATAAACTGTTTGTCAGTTTTTCTTTTTCTCGGATTTTTCCGTGATTATTCCAGATCGCGATTTCTGATCCGATTTTCGTTCTAGTATAACTTTTCGCTCGTTTATCGGAATCAGGCGATTCAAGCGCCTAGAGTTTCGTCTCGAAATTCTCTTTCCGTTTAACCAACTCAAACAAGTTTTTGCTACTGTAAAATTTGATTTAGATCCAGATTAGTAAACGAAGCTTGTTTCTTTCGCCGTTTGACTTTCGTTGCTTCGTTTGATTTGATTCTTTTTGCAAACCGGAACTCTTAAGTTGAACTTTCTAGTAAGATCTTTTATTTGAGTTTTACCTGTGCATTAGATGAGTGCTTACTGTATGCTTGTTTGTTTGCGATAGAGTACCCGGAGTGCGCCGCTTGGTACTTCGAATCTCTAGGTTTCATGGATCATCAGCAAGGCAAGTAACACTTTGATCATACCTCTTTACTACCCAGTTTTATTGCATTAGACGAATCCTCAAACATTGCATGATTAGGATCTGATTAAATTGTGAGTATCGGGAAGTAGATGAGGTAGTACCTATTACCTGTTTTGTTATCAAACCTTTGGGAGTTACTTCTACGTTTGCTCATATTGCTATGCTATGCTAGTAGACGTGGATTGGGTTTGAGAGATCTTTCCATGACAGTTGTGAGATTGTTAATTAATGGTTAAACTTAAGGTGGCAACTTAAACTCACATCTGGGTGGATTGAGGCACCTGGAGAATCCAGTGTTGCCAGTATTTTTGGAAATCCCGGGGTTCCGTGTGATTATCCTATGGACCGCCACCCAGGCTCAAAGGGATCATAAGATTATTCATGCTAGAAACTTCCGTGTGCAGCCACAAGCTATTATGGGTTCTAGCATAGTTGAATAGGTTGCATGACCTGTTCCAGTGGTAGGCTAGCAGATGTAGGGGATGTAGGTTGGTACTGTCTACCCGGGGTTAGAGTTAATGCTTCAGAAAGACTGTGTCTCGGTGATCCGTTTCTCAAACACCATGTAGTGCGAGAATCTCAACGGAGAAGATCAAGTCTTGTGGGGAAAAGTGCACAAACCTCTGCAGAGTGTACAAACTAGTCATGGTTAGCCGTGTCCCCGGTTATGGACATCTTGAGTATCTAGTTCTTGGATTATCATGTGAATCTCATCACCATGTTACTTAATTTAATTTGATTGTGTTAATCACGTTCTTAATTGGGATTGAGATGCTGTCAACCATCTCAATGTTCAACAACCACCATGATAGTTAAATAAAATTTTATTCCTTTGCAGTAGGGAAAAATTGGCTTTTCGCAAAAACTGTAACCATAGAGCTTTCCACCAGCCAAATATGCATGTAGTATAGCCTTATTCTGTTCATTACTCTCTATGTGTTATATTGCCAGCATATTCCATGTGCTGACCCGTTTTCGGGCTGCAACGTTTCATGTTGCAGACTTTTCAGACGACGAGTAAGGTGCCTTAGGTCGTGGTCTTATACTTAGTGATGCCGTTGGAGTTGATGGACTCACTTACCTTCCAAGTCTTCCGCTGTTATCGTTTTTAGATGGCCTTAAGCCATATTTATCATACTTAGTTCTCTTTTGAGACACTCGATGTAATAAGTGTGTGATTGCTACTCTGTTATAAATTCTTAGAGTACTGTGCATGTCAGCATTACTGATCCAGGGATGACACTGGTGCACAGTAGATCAGACTGTTTGAGGTCTGGTCACTACAAGATGGTATCAGAGCACACGCTGACTGTAGGACACGACCACTAAGCTTAAACCCTAGAACACTACTCTCTTCTCATTTCTGACTCCTCTCCATTTTCTACTCTTTTAGGAATGGCGGATGCAAGGAACAAGTTCATGCAACCGGATGAAGATACACCATTTGGACGCCACTTGAAGGAAGTCACTAGATACCTGAACATCGGAATTCCAAGCTTCACCGGAACCTACAACGCCACACTACCAGAAGAGGAGCGCTGGATGATTCAAGTTCAAGTTCCAAGAAGGACGTTCATGCCAGTCAATGAGCCTATAGAGTTTTCCTTTGATGCACCAACCTGGAGTTTAGGAAAGAGCATGCCCACATCACTATGGGACGCATTGGAGAAGTTTATCACAAGGAGCTTAAGGATACTATTTATCAGATTTGTGGGCGCCGAGATGAGCAATGGGAGATGATCAGCACCAAGAAGGATAGATCAATTGCAGCTTTCATCCAGGAGTTAAACCAGCACATTCGTCGCCAGGAGGACCAAATGTGCGCAGGCATGATAGATCTGAAGAAGGCATTGACCAAGATCACGGAACTGGAGGAAGAAATCAAGTCTACACGCGAGGATTATATGGAGGAAATCGTCGCACTGGTGGAGAAGAATGACGACCTGGAAAAGAAGATCGAAGTTTTCATGGGAGACCCAGCACCAGGAGGAGAAGATGGCGATTCTACTTGCCCAGAGAACTACATCATCATCGACGACACCGACTCGGACCCCAGTGAAGATGATTTTGTTGATGAAGCTGGAGCAGATATCATGGAGTCTTCGACCGATCAAAATTTCTAGTAGACCACCATAATCAGTAGTAGTATTTCCCCATGTATATAGTATAGTCCGAGCACTTTGTAGCGATAGTTAGATCGATTGTATGCCTTGTTTGAATTGATTGAGTGGTATTGTTTGTGTTTGTCTCATGTGCATATGGGCAGTGTTTTCCCTCTAGACCTCATTCTATTCTAAATTCTCATCCTTTCTAAACCCAGCAGATGCCTCCGAGACGCGACGCCGGATTTGTTTTTCCACCGGAGATCACTCAGTTGATTCAGCAGCAGAATGCCCTAATGCAAGTGTTAGTACAGAACCAAGGCAACAACAACAACAACAACAACCCACCAACACCACCTGTTGATCATTTGGCCCGATTCTTGAGGTTGAATCCGCCGGTGTTTTCCAGCAGCACCGAGCCGATTGTTGCAGATGATTGGCTCCGCAAGGTTGGAAGGGAGCTGACCACTGCAGGATGCACAGATGCGGACAGAGTGCGTTTTGCCGCACCAACTTGATGGACCCGCAGCATCATGGTGGGAGAATTACTCAGCCACTCACCCTATCAACACTGTCACATGGGACCAGTTTCAGCAAGCCTTCTGTACTGCCCATGTTTCAGCAGGAGCTATGGCTATGAAGAAGCGTGAGTTTCGCAACCTACGCCAAGGAGGACGCACCATAGGCTAGTATGTGGAGGACTTTAGTAAGTTAGCACGTTATGCCCCAGATGACGTTGCTACAGATGCAGCCAAGCAGGAGAAGTTTCTGGAAGGACTGAATGATGAGCTAAGCATGCAGTTGATGGTAGCAACCTTCAACAACTACCAGGAGTTGGTAGATAGAGATCTCATGATTGAAGGGAAGCAGCAGCAGATTGAAAGCCGCAAGAGGAAGTATGGACAAGGGAAGTACAATTCTGGAGCTCATCAGAAGCCACATTTTACCCCGAATTCAGGAGGACATTTTCAGCATACCCATGGAGCAGGAGGTTCGCACAACCATAGTGGACCCAAGAATGGTAACGGGAATGGAGGAAGCAACGGACAGAACCGTACCAACCCATCGACCCCAACTAAGAGAGATCTGAGCCACATTACTTGTTACAAATGCCAGAAGACTGGACATTATGCAACTGAATGCCCGGAAGCTAAGAATGGAAATGGCAATGGAAGCTCTGGGAAGAAGCCCAACCCTTTCAACAAAGGATAAGTGAACCACGTTTACGTGGAGGAGGTTGAAGCACAGCCTGACGCAGTGATAGGTAAGTTTTTGGTTAAGACATTTACTGCACTCGTTCTTTTTGATACTGGTGCATCGCATTCATACATATCTAGGGGATTTGTGGATAAGTATAAACTGCCAACCCAAGCCCTTAGGTCACCCATGTTAGTAACCTCGCCAGGAGCAGAGTATATGGCTAATCTATGGTGTGATCGGTTACCATTAAGGATTGGTAACTATGTGTTTCCCTCCGACCTAATAGTATTGGAATCGCAAGGATTGGATGTGATATTAGGCATGGATTGGTTATCGAAGTATGGAGGGAACATTGAATGCGCTAGTAAGTCGATTTTGCTTACCACCCCAGAAGGAAGAAGGATCAAGTATGTATCCCGGCATGTGCCGAAGAGGACTCAGGTGAATTCCTTATCAGGAGTTGTACAGGAGGAAGTACCAGTGGTGAAGGATTTCCCTGACGTATTTCCAGAAGAGTTGCCAGGCATGCCACCGGATAGAGACATTGAGTTTTTGATTGAGCTTTTGCCAGGCACAGGGCCGATATCTAAGAGACCATACAGGATGCCCGCTAAGGATTTGGAAGAAATTAAGAAGCAGATTAAGGAGTTACTGGATAAAGGCTATATTCGCCCAAGTTCGTCACCTTGGGGATCACCAGTGCTTCTAGTGGAGAAGAAGGATGGATCGTTAAGGATGGTTGTTGATTATCGAGGATTGAATGAAGTGACCATCAAAAATAAGTACCCACTACCGATGATCAATGATTTGTTTGACCGACTGCAAGGAGCTAAGGTATTTTCCAAGATCGATCTGCGATCAGGATACCACCAGTTGAAGATTCGAGAGCAGGATATACCTAAGACAGCTTTTACCACTAGGTATGGGCTGTACGAGTATACCGTTATGTCATTTGGTCTGACTAACGCACCTGCCTATCTCATGAACCTGATGAACAAGGTGTTTATGGAGTTTTTGGATAAGTTCATCGTGGTGTTCATTGATGATATTTTGGTCTACTCCAAAAATGAAGAGGAGCATAAGGAGCATTTGTGTTTGGTACTTGAGAAGCTCAGAGAACATCAGTTATACGCCAAGTTCAGCAAATGTGAATTTTGGTTGAAGGAAGTTGGATTCCTTGGACATGTTATATCCGGAGAAGGAATGGTAGTAGACCCCACCAAGGTTGTCGCTGTGACAAACTGGGAATCACCCACATCAGTTGGAGAGATCCGGAGTTTTTCTTGGACTTGCAGGATACTATCGGAGGTTCATTGAGAATTTTTCGAGGATTGCTAAGCCCATGACGGAGCTGTTGAAGAAGGACACCAAGTTCAATTGGACTGAGGAATGTGAAGCTAGTTTTCAGGAGTTAAAGAAACGTTTGGTTACATCACCAGTGTTGATTCTGCCAGATCAGCGCAAGGATTATGAAGTTTACTACGATGCTTCACGTCGAGGACTTGGAGCAGTGCTTATGCAGGAAGGAAGAGTTGTTTCATATGCTTCACGACAGCTTAAACCCCATGAGAAGAATTACGCTACACATGATTTGGAGTTAGCAGCTGTAGTGCATGCGTTGAAGACATGGAGACATTTTCTCATCGGAAATCACTGTGAGGTGTACACGGATCACAAGAGTTTGAAGTACATTTTCACGCAGAAGGAGTTGAATCTCAGGCAAAGGAGATGGTTGGAACTCATAAAAGATTTTGATATGAGATTGCATTATCACCCCGGAAAAGCTAACGTAGTAGCCGATGCGTTGAGCCGCAAGAGCCATGTCAACACACTCATGATTGGAGAGTTACCCAAGGAGTTAGCCGAGGATTTTCGCGAACTACGTTTGGAAATAGTTCCGAGAGGCTATGTAGCAACATTGGAGATTCAGTCTACCTTGATGGAAAAGATCCGAGAAGCACAAAAGACAGACAAGGAGATTGATGAGATGAAGGAAAAGATGAGTAAAGGAAAAGCCAAGGGATTTCGTGAGGATGAGCACGATACCTTATGGTTTGAGGACCGCGTTTATGTGCCCAATGATCCGGAGATCAGGAAGTTGATCTTACAAGAGGCCCATGATTCGCCGTATTCGATTCACCAGGAAATACCAAGATGTTTTTGGATTTGAAGGATACTTTCTGGTGGACCGGAATGAAGAAGGATATTGCGGAGTATGTAGCAGTTTGTGATGTATGTCAGAGAGTGAAGGCAGAGCATCAGAAGCCAGCAGGATTGCTACAGCCATTGTCGATACCCGAATGGAAGTGGGATAAACTAGGCATGGATTTTATCACGGGATTGCCCAGGACTCGTTCAGGCTATGCTCGATATGGGTTGTAGTCGATTGTTTGACGAAGGTAGCTCATTTCATCCCAGTGAAGACCACTTACACCAGTGCTAAGTTGGCAGAGATATACATGACTAGGATCGTATGTCTGCATGAAGTTCCGAGGAGCATTGTATCAGATAGAGGAACCCAGTTTACTTCAAAGTTTTGGAATCAGTTGCACGAAACTTTGGGTACCAGGCTGGAGTTCAGTACAGCCTTTCATCCACAGACAGACGGACAGACCGAGAGAGTCAATCAGATTTTGGAAGACATGCTGAGAGTTTGTGCGCTAGATTATGGATCCAGTTGGGACGACAATTTGCCGTATGCAGAGTTTTCTTACAACAACAGTTATCAATCCAGTTTGAAGATGGCCCCTTTCGAAGCTTTGTACAGAAGGAGGTGTAGAACACCATTGTTATGGGACGAAGTTGGAGACCGCCAGTTGTTTGGACCAGACTTGATTAAAGAATCTGAACAGAAGGTGAAGTTGATTCGCGATAGACTCAAAGTAGCCCAGACCAGGCAGAAGAGCTATGCGGATTCAAAACATAAGGAAACAGTTTATGAAGCCGGAGACCGAGTTTATCTTCGAGTATCACCACTTCGAGGAGTGAAGCGTTTTGGAGTTAAGGGAAAGTTAGCGCCATGTTTTGTAGGACCATACAAAGTTTTGGAGCGTATGGGAGAAGTTGCTTACAAGTTGGAATTGCCTGAAGGATTGTCAGGAGTTCATGATGTATTCCACGTTTCCCAGTTGAAGAAGTGTCACGCAGAGATGGCTGATATACCGTTGAGAGATACAGTGCCACTAGAGGCGATTCAGTTGGATAGTGATTTAACTTATGAGGAGAAACCAGTCAAAATTCTTGAGTATGCCAGCCGAGTCACCCGCAGCAAGGTTATCAAGTTTTGCAAAGTTCAGTGGAGCCACCACACCGAAGATGAAACCACCTGGGAGCGAGAGAAAGATCTACGGAAGGACCACTCTCACCTATTTTCTAGCCAACCCGAATCTCGAGGGCGAGATGCCTCTTAAGGGGGTAGGTTTGTAACATCCCAAATTTTCAATTTGAAATGTTATACATTAGATCATCATTGCATAGCATATTTTATTACATTTTGGCTAATCCTCGAAATCTTAAGCAGCTGAAGGACCCTCGGAGAGAGTTGGGGATTTCCCAGTTTTCATATTTGATTTTCATCAAATTATGAAACAAGGATTTTGGTTTTAATTATTTTTCACTCCGAAAAATATTTCATATAAAAGTATATGAGAGGAGAAAATATGACTTCTCCAAAATAATTGAGATATTGGAGGAAAAATATTAAAATCAAATATTCGATTTTTTTATTTTATTGCATTTTATTTGCATTAGAAAAATTTGCATGTTTTAAAAAATTGCATTTTAGGGCCAAGAAAATGTTCATCGCGTTCTAATTATTTTAATTAGACGGCGAAAATTTGTTTTGACATTTTTAGATTTTTATTTATTTTTCTAGGATTTATTTTAGTTCGGCGTAATTTAAAAAAATCGCCCGCGGACCGAACTGGGCCGAAGGCCCAGCCGGCCCACCTGCCGCGCCGCCTTGCCCGAATCGTGGCCGAGCCGGACTCCCGCCGGAGTCCGGGACGACGCCGCCCGGGGTCGTCCCCTTCTCCAAGTCGGACGCCCCCCCCCCCCGAACCTATAAGTACCCCGCCCCGCCACCTCGTTCCCCACCCCGACCCCGCCGCCCGCGCCACCAACTGCCGCCGCCGTCGCCGAACGCCGCCGCCGCGGGAAGCCACCGCCCGACGCCTCCCGTCGACCCCGCCACCCGGACCCGTAGCCCCGCCGCCCCACGCCGCCTCCCGAACCCCGCCGGAGCCGCCCGACCCCGCCGGATCCCGCCGGACCCGAGGTAGCCGTCGCGCCGGTTTTCGCCGGAAAAACCGTGCAGTTTTTTTTGAAACCCCGGTTTATTTTTTTAGATCGGTTTGGTTTTTTTCAGTTTAGTCTTTTTAGCGAGCGTTCGCTCGTTCGTTCGTTTTAACGAATGCGTTCATCGTTTAGTTACAGTTAACGAACGTTCGTTCGATAAACTGTTCGTCAGTTTTTCTTTTTCTCGGATTTTTCCGCGATTATTCCAGATCGCGATTTCTGATCCGATTTTCGTTCTAGTATAACTTTTCGCTCGTTTATCGGAATCAGGCGATTCAAGCGCCTAGAGTTTCGTCTCAAAATTCTCTTTCCGTTTAACCAACTCAAACAAGTTTTTGCTACTGTAAATTTGACTTAGATCCAGATTAGTAAACGAAGCTTATTTCTTTCGTCGTTTGACTTTCGTCGCTTCGTTTGATTTGTTCTTTTTGCAAACCGGAGTGCTTAAGTTGAACTTTCTGGTTAGATTTTTTATTTGAGTTTTACCTGTGCATTAGATGAGTGCTTATTGTATGCTTGTTTGTTTGCGATAGAGTACCCGGAGTGCGCTGCTTGCTACTTCGAATCTCTAGATTTCACGGATCATCAGCAAGGCAAGTAACACTTTGATCATACCTCTTTACTACCCAGTTTTATTGCATTAGACGAATCCTCAAACATTGCATGATTAGGATCTGATTAAATTGTGGGTATCGGGAAGTAGATGAGGTAGTACCTATTACCTGTTTTGTTATCAAACCTTTGGGAGTTACTTCTACGTTTGCTCATATTGCTATGCTATGCTAGTAGACGTGGATTGGGTTTGAGAGATCTTTCCATGAAAGTTGTGAGATTGTTAATTAATGGTTAAACTTAAGGTGGCAACTTAAACTCACATCTGGGTGGATTGAGGCACCTGGAGAATCCAGTGTTGCCTGTATTTTTTGGAAATCCCGGGGTTCCGTGTGATTATCCTATGGACCGCCACCCAGGCTCAAAGGGATCATAAGATTATTCATGCTAGAAACTTCCGTGTGCAGCCAGAAGCAATTATGGGCTCTAGCATAGTTGAGTAGGTTGCATGACCTCTTCCAGTGGTAGGCTAGCAGATGTAGGGGATGTAGGTTGGTACTGTCTACCCGGGGTTAGAGTTAATGCTTCTGAAAGACTGTGTCTCGGTCATCCATTTCTCAAACACCATGTAGTGCGAGAATCCCAACGGAGGAGATCGAGTCTTGTGGGGAAAAGTGCACAAACCTCTGCAGAGTGTACAAACTAATCATGGTTAGCCGTGTCCCCGTTATGGACATCTTGAGTATCTAGTTCTTGGATTATCATGTGAATCTCATCACCATGTTACTTAATTTAATTTGATTGGGTTAATCACGTTCTTAATTGGGATTGAGATGCTGTCAACCATCTCAATGTTCAACAACCACCATGATAGTTAAATAAAATTTTATTCCTTTGCAGTAGGGAAAAATTGGCTTTTCGCAAAAACTGTAACCATAGAGCTTTCCACCAGCCAAATATGCATGTAGTATAGCCTTATTCTGTTCATTACTCTCTATGTGTTATATTGCCAGCATATTCCATGTGCTGACCCGTTTTCGGGCTGCAACGTTTCATGTTGCAGACTTTTCAGACGACGAGTAAGGTGCCTTAGGTCGTGGTCTTATACTTAGTGATGCCGTTGGAGTTGATGGACTCACTTACCTTCCAAGTCTTCCGCTGTTATCGTTTTTAGATGGCCTTAAGCCATATTTATCATACTTAGTTCTCTTTTGAGACACTCGATGTAATAAGTGTGTGATTGCTACTCTGTTATAAATTCTTCGAGTACTGTGCGTGTCAGCATTACTGATCCAGGGATGACACTGGTGCACAATAGATCAGACTGTTTGAGGTCTGGTCGTTACACAGCCGGGGGTTCCACTCCTATGAGCGTTGGGGAAGCAAGTCGTTCTTTGCGCTGAAACATATACCTTCGGGGCTTCCGGCAGTCCGGTGATCAGGCTGCCAGATATGAGGAAGATAAAGGGATCCACGCGCGACCATCTAGATTAGGTATTATTATACCTCCAGAGCCAGACTAGCACAACTCATATAGTTGATGTAAATGTAATAAAACCCGTCATGTTTATATGAAAATTCGTCATGTTTATATGAAATCCGACCATGTTTGCACGAATTTCGTCCGATTGATTTAAATTATTGTCAAAATATATACGGCTACGGTTGGATGACGTTCTACCATATTCATGTCCAGGGACTGGTTCCCCTATATCCGTGGACGGATGCGGGGCGGAATTTGCGAGAGATGCCCTAAGCAACTCAGTTGTCGCTGGTGCACATACCATGTCTATATACAGTACTCGAGATGTATCTTCAAACAGTTTAAATACCACGTTACCCTTCCACACAATTCTCCACTTTAGCCAATATAAATTCTCTAACTTCTCTACTCTGAAGTGCACAGACCAAGAATTCCAAGTCGTCGTGGCATTTCCTCGTTTGCCACAAAGTCGTCGCTCTGGCGTACGGCCAAGTCTCCGCGTGAGCTCCACCCGACGGCCGGCCGGCCATCTTTCCTCAGAGACAGTGCGTGATTGACCGCCATCACCTACCCAGTATCGTATTGCCCATAGATCTTCATCTGCCCCTTAACCTCCACGTACACGTCAAAGACCTTTTTAACAATGGATGGCCGACAGATCCCACAAAGAAAACCAGTTTTCCTCCCAAGTGTCAAGCCATCGTTAACCATTGTCAAGTCGCCAGGCACACCACCTCACACGTAAACGTACGTGCAAGACATTCGGCGCATCCGTGATGGATGGGCGCAAACTTTGCTCGATCGTGTGTGCACACGCTCCATCACATCACAGGCCGTGTGCTGTTCCTTTCGCCCGCCCGACGAACCGATGAAACGCGTCGTATTCCACGGTGTGGTTGGGATACTGTTTTCATTTTGGCACTTTTCTCGATTGTAGACGGTTTCGAGATCAGACTTTGAGCGGATACCTGGCTGGACGTCACCTCATATGTGATACAATATCCAAGCCTTTATCAGCTTATTAGACATAAATTACACCCGAAAAAAATCATCACAATTAAACAGGTCCCGTGCCAAGAAAGAAAATCCTGATGTCTCTTTTCATAAAAGCCTATTAGGGTCTTGCGTCTAAACATGGAACGGATTACTCGTACGTCTGCAATTTATTCAGCTGTTGGACGAATTGGACGAATTTTGATGGAACTTGCATCAAAATGGTAGGTTCTCTGTCAAGCCGTTATCTGAAACGACTGCCCAGAGTGATGTTCCTGTTGATAATTAAAAAAAATTATGAAATCTCAAAATACCTCTTGGAGTGAAGATATACCTTTGGTCTCTAAACAGAGGTGCGGTCTTGACTAAAGATAATCTGAAACATTGCAACTGGCGAGGTAGCAATACCTGTGTCTTTCGCAACATAACGAGTCTATCAAGCACTTAACTTTTTAGTGTAACTTTGCTCGTGTGGTGTGGGCCGTAGTCAAGTAGATTCAATTTTTTACTCTCTTCATAGTGCGATAACATGCTCGATAATTGGTTGCGTGTAAGGACATACAATTTTCGACACATATTCTCGTGGGGACGACAATCTTATGTTGGGCTCTATAGCTTACTAGCAATGATGTGTTTTTTTAACACACACAAAATATGTTTGTGTAGGTTATTCATAGATATACTTGATGACGGTGTCTATCCGGTTGGAGTATACGGTGAGAGAGGTTTTCTCCCATCATGGATAGGAGTTTAATCGTTGAATAGGTTCTACCACATCTTAAGTTGGGCTTTTTAATTATAATATTTTATTCTTTATTGGGTTGGACGTGTTAATTATGTGCATCATGTTATGCAGAAGCCAGGCATTCGTTCAATGCCATTGTATCACGTCGACACATCAATTGAATGAAAATGTCCTTTATTAAGAAATCACAAAGAAACAAGAACACGGAGAGGCAATACAAGAACTTAAAGAAACTAACAGGAAGGCACTATACTAATTCCAATGAGATCATGAGAATAGACCGTAACAGTTTCTTTTACATATTCTCCGATCTGGGAATGGCAATGACACATGCGAGACTATCACATTCAAAATGATAGAACATAGACAATCTGTCCTAGATCAACATAATGTATCAGCCCAGCCAGTGATACTTTTCTCCTAGTAAAGTTAGACCTACAAGTCGGGCAATACAATGACCAGTTTTATTAGCAGATGATGACGCATCATTTGTTACATGACAATG
Organism: Triticum aestivum; assembly: GCF_018294505.1. Lineage (NCBI taxonomy): Eukaryota > Viridiplantae > Streptophyta > Magnoliopsida > Poales > Poaceae > Triticum > Triticum aestivum. The sequence continues at coordinate 75,890,862 of NC_057799.1, forward strand.
TGATGTATGATGAACATACATATCGTGTTTCTTATTTTCTGGAACAAAACTATGAAATTGGGTTTTAGCACTTCAAAAATTCCTTGTCCAAGTTGTTCCCAACATAAAATTGTCATCGTCGTGGGAAAATTTACGTCAATTAATTTGGGTCGGAGGGAGTACTACATGTTAAAATATATTGCTCGTCTTTCTCGACCAGTCCGACTTTTAGATGAGATGACTGAAGCATGAATTTAATATGGTGTCCGAACCAGAAGGTCTTAAATTCAAGACTCTGCCAACATAATATTTAAAAAATATTATGCGACCTATATAAATCTCACGTCTAATGACAAAATAAGCCTACACGCGCGCGGAGGGGGGGGGGGGGGTTGTGAAATATACTGCCTATCTCTCTCCATCAGTCCGAACTTTTGGATGAGTTGGCTGCAGTATGAATTCAATACTACATTTATAACACAACCCAAGTTAAACTTGCAATGCCTGCCCTACCCTACGACAAAGTTAGGAATGTAGCATCTACAATCTTATACTCCTACAAGGTTTATGATTCTGAGTACTTTTCTCTCCTATATGATGACGTGACTTTGTTCCATTCTCTATTTATTTACTTTGCCCCAAGTGACTTTGTTCCTTCAGTGGCCGCACGTCCATTATGTTATTTTTGTGTGTTAGCGTTTATTAAAAGCCTGTGAGGTAGGCGCACCACGGATTAGTTTGGTCTAGCCGACCTGGGATGAAACCCTCCTCTAATTGCATTGCCCGATGCCGCGATCCATCCATTGGCTAGTTCCTCCTAGGCACTGATGCATCTTTTGTTAGAGCCCATCGATCCATTGCCACTTTGTTTTTCTTGCCCAGGGTAAGATGTTCTTGTTTAGGGGTGATTGACCTGGCTGAGGTTTTTGTCAATGGTCAGACTAGTCACGCTAGCTACTACTAGTAGTACTCTACTCCCTCCGTTCCTAAATATAAGTCTTTGTAGACATTTCACTATGAACCACATACGGATATATATAGATGCATTTTAAGTGTAGATTCATTCATTTTACTCCGTATATAGTCCACCTGGTGGAATCACTAGAAAGACTTATATTTAGGAACGGAGGGAGTACTTGCTAGTAAGCAAACCGTAGGTCGAATATGGTAGGTAAGCTATAAAAATGTTCTAGAATATGCATGTGCTGTCCAAACCGATCCACATTTTCCTGGCGGTAACAAAAGCGAATCCATGTTTCCCCTTGGTCCAAGCACAATGGTCTTCCATTTGTATAAATTTTAACCAAACGATCCACGTTTGTTGCGGCAACATCCATGAACTTGAGTTCATTGTGACTAACTGACCAGCGTCAGGAAACTGGTCGAGTGTCAGGAGATTTATACACCTAATTTGTCTAAAAAACACCGTATAGATGTATACGCTCATAATACATACACGCATCCTAGGAAATACAAATAATATATCAAAAAATTCAGAAAAATAAAACTAATTCATTTTAAAATCTTAAAAATAGAAATAATATATCAAAAAATTCAAAAAAATAAAACTAATTCATTTTAAAATCTTAAAAATACAAATAATATATCAAAAATTTAGAAAAATAAAACTAATTCATTTTAAAATCTTAAAAATAGAAATAATATATCAAAAAATTCAAAAAAATAAACTAATTCATTTGAAAATCTTAAAAATACAAATAATATATCAAAAAATTCAGAAAAATAAAACTAATTCATTTTAAAATCTTAAAAATAGAAATAATATATCAAAAGATTCAAAAAAATAAAACTAATTCATTTTAAAATCTTAAAAATACAAATAATATATAAAAAAATCCAGAAAAATAAAACTAATTCATTTTAAAAATTCAGACCGATTGTTTTGTTCTACATCCTCGATCCCTTGAAGGTTTGACAAAAGGTTTGATACATCATTCAGTTCATCGACCAAATACAAATCATCCGGATTCGCCATCATACGTCCTGCCGTGCATTTGGTATGCATATATGCACTCAGTGGCCACGGCAGGGCTGTATGATGGCGATACCGATTGTTTTGTTCTACATCCTCGATCCCTTGAAGGTTTGACAAAAGGTTTGATACATCATTCAGTTCATCGACCAAATACAAATCATCCGGATTCGCCATCGTACGTTTTAATTCACATGATCCATTCAACAAAGTTTGGTACAATAAATTATTACACATCAATTCTTCCCTTGTGTCCCTGCTTGCTTACGATTGTGCCGTATCCATGGAGCATCCTCATCATTTAACTTAATGCTTGGGTCAGTGTTCACTTTGAAGGGCGGAATTTCACCAAACATATTATAATCTTCTGGCATGTCTGTCTTGTCCTCCACTCCCACGATGTTTCTTTTCCCTGAAAGAACAATGTGGCGCTTTGGATCATCGCATGATGTACTGATCGTTTTCTTATCTTTCCGTTTCCTCGGTTTGCTACTCATGTCCTTCAAATAAAAAACCTGAGCGACATCTTTGGCAAGGACGAATGGTTCGTCAAGGTAACCAAGATTGTTGAAATCCACCATTGTCATTCCGTATTGCTCGTCCACCTTTACCCCACCTCCTGTTAGCTTGAACCATTTGCACCGGAACAAAGGGACCTTAAAGGAGGGTCCATAGTCAAGTTCCCATATCTCCTCTATGTAACCATAATATGTGACCTTTTGCCCATTCTCGGTTGCTGCATCAAAGCGGACACCACTGTTTTGGTTGGTGCTCTTTTTATCTTGGGCGATGGTGTAAAATGTATTCCCATTTATCTCGTACCCTTGGAAAGTCGTTATAGTCGAAGATGGTGTCTTGGCCAACATCTACAGCTGATCTCCAACATCATTGTCATTCATTAAATGTTTTCGCAACCAACTGCCGAAAGTCTCCATGTGGGCCTTTCTAATCCAGGATTCAGACTTCCCCGGGTTGTCCGAGCGTAAAATATTCTTGTTTTGCTCGAAGTACGGAGCCACCAAGCTGGAATTTTGCAGAACTGTGTGGTGTGCTTCAGTCATAGAATGACCGTCCATACATATCGTTGATTTCCTTCCGATCGTGCCTTTTCCACTTAGTCTCCCCTCGTGCCGCGATTGAGGAATACCAATCGGCTTAAGGTCAGGAACATAGTCAATACAGAACTCAATTACCTCCTCATTTCCATAGCCCTTGACGATGCTTCCTTCTGGCCTAGCACGGTTACGAACATATTTCTTTAATACTCCCATGAACCTCTCAAAGGGGAACATATTGTGTAGAAATACAGGACCGAGAATGGAAATCTCTTCGACTAGGTGGAGCAGGAGGTGCGTCATAATATCGAAGAAGGATGGTGGGAACACCAACTCGAAACTGACAAGGCATTGGACCACATCGTTCTGTAACCGTGGTAGATCTTCTGGATTGATTACCTTCTGAGAGATTGCATTGAGGAATGCACATAGCTTCACAATGGCTACTCGAACATTTTCCGGTAGGAGCCCCTCAAAGCAATCGGAAGCAATTGCGTCATAATCACGTGGCAGTCGTGAGACTTCAGGTTTAGGAACTTTTTGTCCGTCATGTTTATTATTCCCTTTATATTCGACGAGAAGCCAGACGGGACCTTCATACTGCTCAGGCATTCAAAAAAAATGACCTTCTCTTCTTTGGTATGAGCGTAGCTGGCACGACCTTGAAACCATTCCGGATGCCAGTCATCTGGGTCTTTCAAAAGTTGCTGGTCCTGCCGTGCTTCCTTTGTATCATTTGTCTTCCCATACACGCCCAAGAAGCTTAGCAGGTTCACGCAAATATTCTTCGTAACATGCATCACGTCGATTGCAGAGCGGACATCTAGGACTTTCCAATATTCTAGCTCCCAAAATATAGATTTCTTCTTCCACATGGGTGCGTGCCCGTCAACTCCCCGCGGAACTGATTGTCCGCCAGGACCCTTTCCAAAGATGACTTTCAAATCCTTGACCATATCAAATATCTCAGCACCAGTACGTTCCGCAGGCTTCGGCCGGTGATCTGCCTTGCCGTTGAAATGCTTGCCTTTCTTTCTTACGTTATGATTTCGGGGAAGAAATCGACGATGACCCAGGTACACGTTCTTCTTACAATTACCCAAACGTACACTTTCAGTCTCATGTAAGCAGTGCGTGCATGCATTGTATCCCTTATTTGTCTGTCCCGAAAGGTTACTGAGAGCAGGCCAATCGTTGATGGTTACAAAAAGCAACGCTCGTAGGTCAAATTCCTCTTCTTTGTGCTCATCCCAGACACGTACACCAGGTCTGCCCCACAACTGTAAAAGTTCATCAACTAATGGCCTTAGGTACACATCGATGTCGTTCCCGGGTTGCTTTGGACCTTGGATGAGCACTGGCATCATAATGAACTTCCGCTTCATGCACAACCAAGGAGGAAGGTTGTAGATGCATAGAGTCACGGGCCAGGTGCTATGGCTGGAGCTCTGCTCGCCAAAAGGATTCATGCCATCAGTACTTAGACCAAATCTTATGTTCCTTGCGTCAGCTGCAAAATCTTTGAACACTCTGTCGATCTTTCTCCATTGCGTTCCATCAGCGGGGTGTCTCAACTCCCCGTCGGACTTACGGTCCTCTTTGTGCCATCGCAACGACTTGGCATGCTTTTTGTTCCTGAACAGACGTTTCAACCGTGGTATTATAGGAGCATACCACATCACCTTGGCGGGAACCCTCTTCCTGGGTTTCTCGCCCTCAACATCGTCACCAGGGTCATCGCCTCTGATCTTATAACGCAATGCAGTGCATACAGGGCATTCATTCAAATTCTCGTATTCACCGCGGTAGAGGATGCAGTCGTTAATGCATGCATGTATCTTCAGAACCTCTAAACCTAGAGGGCAGACAACCTTCTTTGCTTCGTACGTACTGGCGGGCAACTCGTTATTCTTCGGAAACATATTCTTCAACATTTTCAGCAAATTTTCAAATGATGAGTCAGCTACACCTTCCTGTGCCTTCCATTTTAGCAAATCCAGTGTGCAGCCCAGCTTTTTCAGACTATTATCGCATCCTGGGTACAACGACTTTTTGTGATCCTCTAACATGCGATCCAAATTCTCCCTCTCCTTGTCAGTTTCGCAGCGTCTCCGTGCATCAGCAATGGTCCGACCAAGATCATCAGCGGGCTCATCATGTGCCTCTTCTTCACCTTCACCTAACCCTTCCCCACCTTCAGCATCATCCTCCATGAAAGTATCACCGAAATGATCATGATAGTTGTCATCGATATCATCCCCTTCTTCATCTTCTTCCATTCTAACCCCTCTTTCTCCATGCTTGGTCCAACAATTATAGCTTCGCATGAAACCGTGCCGAAGCAGGTGCATGTGAACGTCTCTTGAGGAGGAGTAACCCTTCTGATTCTTACAGACAGCACATGGACAGATAATAAAACCTCGCTGCTTGTTCGCATTTGCCACTACGAGGAAATCTTTCAAACCCGTAGTGAACTCGCCGGAGAGTCGGGGACCGTACATCCATTGCCGATTCATCTGCATTATTATTATATAAAGTATATAATTAACCATCATGCATTTGTTAAACTAACTAGCTAGAAATAATACAAATTAAACAATGAACTACACACATGCATATTTTATCAATGACACATGAAAGGTTCAAGTTGCTAACCGTGATCGCGGAGGAAAAATAAATGAGAAAGCTCAAGTGTGGCTCCGACACTTCATATCATGTTTGTTTCATGCTCTCGGGCATTTCATCGAACACCTTGTGTACATAGGAGGAACCAAAAGCAAACCCACCACCCCCCCTTCTGAATTGTGGCTAAGTGAAGTGAGCTGAGTCATATATATAGGGATGGGCCTTTAGTCCCGGTTGGCCTGGCCAACCGCAACTAAAGGCCTTCGGGCCAGCCTGAGGACCTTTAGTCCCGGTTGGCTAGGCCAACCGGGACTAAATCCCCTCCCGTCCGCCAGCTGTCGACCGAGCGCGCTGGGCCCCGATAGTTGGTCGCGGGTCTCCTCCCGAACCGCGACTAAAGACCCCTTTGGTCGCGGTTCGATTATTTTAGGGACTAATGGGGGCATATGGAAGCCTCTTTTTCTACTAGTGCCTATTCATATGAACACTTCCGAAAAATTGAACCGTGGATCTTGAGATTGTCAAAGTCGGATAAACGCTTCATAGTAAACAAACACATCATACCACTAAAAAAATAACACCGTGCCAAGTCTAGGACTTGAATCTGAATAGGTTGATTCCACTATAAAGAACATAACTATTTAATTTATGCTTATTCGAGTGTATATATGCAGTTTGGTTGGTGTTTGTTGACACATATTAAGATATAAGAGCATCTACAGTCGGGCGCTTCATATCGGTCTCAAACGTCCGGACGGCTCGCCCGGTCACTGACTGGTCATGTGTTTTCAGACCCAACCGCGCGCCTCAAACGCCCGGACTATCTGGCGCCCCTCATATCCAGCCCAAATATGGGGGTGGATATGGGGGCGCCCGGGAGCGTCCAGGCACGCCCACCACGTCGGCCCGGCCCACCCCGACCCACTCCGTCCCCACAAAGATCCCCAATCTGGAAACCCTAACTCACTCCACTCTCGATCCGTCTCTTCTTCTTCCCTCCGATTTCTCCCATTCGATCCACTCTGACCACTCCAGTGACTGCCGCCACCATGTCGAGCGCCGGCAGCCGCTCCTCCTCCGACTCCAACGAAGATCTAGCCCTCCGCATTGCCCTCGAGAGGTCCAAGGTGGACACGGGTGGCAGTTCCGGATCGGCCACGCCTCTCCCCCGCTGCCGCAGCGAGGAAGCCGACGCTGGCTCCTCCCGGCCTATGCTTGGCTCCACACGGGCTACGCAGTCCGCGCCTCCCCCATGTCGTCCCCTGGCCCCGCCACCTGCTGCTCCCCACGCGGGCAGCGGTGGGTGCTTGTGCCCGCCCCCGCCCCGCCGGCCTGAACACACACGCCGGAGTCAGAGGCGCGAGCCCCCCGCCGCGAGAGGCAGTGGACAAGGGGGAGGGACGCGGCGGAGAGCTTTGTCCGTCACCTCCGCGGGTTACCCGCGGAGCCCGATGAGGACGAGCGGCTCCTCGCGTGGGTCAACCGCCGGTCGCTTACGACGGCGGAGACAGACGCTCGGCGGCTCTGCCCGAAGAATGCGAAGGCTCTCCGGCTAGCTATCGAGCAGTCCGAGCGCGAGGCCAAGGAGAAGGCGACGGAGGCGGCTCGGTTGGCGAAGCTCAACCGACAACAGGAGTGGGCTGTCCGACGCCTCAAGGGCCTCATCATCGTGTCCTCCTCTTCCGACGACGACGACGGCTCCTCGTCCGACAAGTCGAACGATCCTCCACCAGCCACCGACAGCTACAGCTGCGCCGGCGACCGGAAGGGGAAGGGGCCGGCCCGAAAGTGGTGAAGATCCGCTTTGCTTCAATTTAATTTCAAGTTTTAGATGTAGTTTCAAGTTGTCCATCGTTTGAACTGTGGTGGTCATTTGAACATCCGATCTTTTGGTGAAAGTATTGTGCTTGCCTATGTCCATTTGCTGATCTATGTAGTTTGATCGATGTTGCATGGTTTAATATGGATATAGGGGATCGGATATGAGATACACGGATGTGAACGACCCTATTTGAGAAGTGCTCAGTCACTGCACACGGACGCGTCCGCGGGTGTTTGAGGAGTCGAATTTAACAAGTCACGGTTATAGATGCTCTAAGTGTTCTAAGTAATCAGATGTCACGAGACCATCCCCTAAAAAAAAGATGGCACGCCACCATTTTTTGGGCCTTGCGATGTATACTAGACTCGGCAATAAATACTGTTTTTATGAGGAAAAGTGGCGGATGATCTGCCTTTGGATTAAAGATTAGGAATCTACACAAAAGGTAAAGGCCCAGAGGCAAAGAAAATCGGAAAAGATAAATCTCGAACATTTGGATTTGCCCATGGCAAATCGAGCATTTTTTTGTAATTTTAGTTGACGCGATGATGACAGATTTAGTTGTCAAACATGATAGTTTTCTCGCAAAAAATAAACTGCGGGTGAAATTGTCATGCTTACCAATTAAATTTGGCACCCTCATATTAACTGAAGTTGCCATAGAAAATGTTTGATTTTTCATGGAAAAAATCCGAATATTCGGGACTTTTCGGGGTCCGAGCATCACACATGCATCATCATATGCTGCTTAGTGTCGAAGTTTGCAAAAAATCTTGTTCAATAATTCATCCAAATAATCAGCTAACTTGCCGATTAATCCCTACTCATAGGGTCACCGAGTAGCCGATAAACTCACAAATCGGCCGAATAATTGATTAAATGGCCGATCGACTTGCCGATTAGTCTATTAAGTCCCTACTCACCAGCCAACCGAGCAGCTATCAGTTAACGATTTTCTCAACAATGCAAAAGAAAAAAACACACTACATTGCCGGTCAATGAAGATTGATTTTGAAAGATTCGATAATTTCTTTCATTCCATATACTCCAAGCGAAGAAAAAGGCACCTTTGGTTGCAAGTTTGACGGACAAGTTTGGAGTATTTAGATCCGTAGATCACCAAGCAACGACTACAAGTACTGAAGCGAGCTGAAGACGTGCCATTGTCATTGCCCTTCCACGTCGGAGCCGGGCAAAACTTGTTGTAGTAAACAGTCGGGAAGTCGTCCTGCTAAGGCCACATAAGACCAGCGTAGCAGAACAGCAACCGTCGTCATATGTGTGGCATCATGCAAAACTTAATTTATTTGTAGGTTGTAGACTCATTTTGTTTTGGTATGTGTGATGGTACGGTAACATATCATATCATGCTACCACAACCTTCTACTCCTTCTGTCTCATAATATAAGAGCGTTTTTGATAATAGTGTAGTATCAAAAATCTTATTAATCACTACGTGTCACATCATATATTTTGCTAGATATAAGTAGCCTGTGCGGAATTGACCGTCATCTACCGTACGCCCACGTCCCATCCATCTATCTTCATCTTCCCCTTAACCTCCATCCATCTATCTCCATCTTCCCCTTAACCTCCAAGTACACGTCAAAGACCTTTTTCTACAAATGGATGACCGCAGAAAGCAACCGGTTTTCCTCGAAGAGTCAAACCATTCTCAAGTCGCCACCCACACCACCCCACCCCACACGTAAACGTACGTGCAAGACATCGTGTGTATTCGTGGATGGACGGTTGGAAACCTGCCCGGTCGTGTACACGTACCAGCAGCGGCACCAGCCGTGTGCCGTTCCTTTCGCCGGCCCGACGGGCTTATTTTTTTATAGGTGATAGGAGGATGTGTGAGATTGGTACATTTTTATAGGCCGGATGCTACTCATTGATTTGAAAAATAATTGACCTGGACAAAATCGTGAACCAAATCTAAAGTTGAATACAAATCAGATGAAAGACTCTAAAATCAGGGAGCATAGTGAATTAAACGAATTGAATGAGATAGCTCCTTGAGAAATTGTTGACCCGATCAGAACTAGATGACCCATCTCCAAATTAAAGACATCTACTGATTGTAAGACCTTAAGAACTAGGGAGCATAGTGTATTAAAAGAATTTGAATGAGAGAGCTGCTTGAAAAATTATTGACCTGATCAAAATCAAGTGAGCCGATTCTAAATTAAAATTTTCAATTAGTTGCCTGAAAAATTAGGGAAGATAGTGTATGGTGTGTAGTATATTGCAATATTGCTCAATCCATCTATTGGCTAGTTCTTTTTTTTTTTTGCGGGGAGATCTATTGGCTAGTTCCTCCTAGCCACTGATTCATCTTTTGTTAGAGTCCATCGATCCACTGTCACTTTTTTTTTCTTGCCGAGGGTAGAATGTTCTTAGCCCAAATGCATCAATCGGTTTCGTTTAGGGGTTATTGACCCGGCAGATGTTTTAGTCAATGGTCAGACTAGTCACACTATTTGCTGCTTACATTATTTTTATTATATACTTTTTGTTTGCTGGAATTTTTTTATATACTTAGTAGTACTTGCTTGCAAACCGTAGGTCGAATAGAGTAGGTAAGCTATAAAAATGTTCTAGAATATGCATGTGCCGTCCAAACTGATCCACGTTTTTCTGGCGGTAACAAAAGCGAATCCCCCTTGGTCCAAGCATAAGGGCCTTCCATTTGTATAACTTTTAACCAAACGATCCACGTTTTTTGCGGCAACATGCGTGAACTTGAGTTCATGGTGACTAACTTAGTAACTTAGTATCGTCAAGAAACTGATCGAGTTTCAGGAGATTTATACACCTATCTTTTATTCATATGAACACTTTCAAAAGATTGAACCAATAAATCTTGAAATTGACGAAGTCCAGATGAATACTTCATAGTTGGCAAACACGTCACATCACTAAATGTATAATGCTGCGTGCCAAGTCTAGGACTTAAATCTATATAGCAGATATAAAGAACACAAATATTTAAACTATTCTTATTCGCATTTATGTATGCAGTTTGTGGTTGGTGTTTGTTCACACATACTCAGATGTAATTCAATTATTTTAATACACTATATGCTATATAATTCTCAATATGCATCATCATATACTGCTTAGAGCTTCTACAGCCGCAGACACCAAATTCGGCCTCTCGGCGTGTTTGCGGGAACTGATCGGCAAAAGAAATCCTACGTACTATACAAATCACGCTAGCCTAAACTACGCTTCTTTGTTGGAGCGTCCGTGCCAGGCACCGGGTAGATGGGCGTGTAGGAGGGCTTCGGCTCCTCCTCTTCATCCGTATACACGAGCATCTCGTTGACGGTCATGGAGTGCTCCGCCTCCTACAGATGACGACGGTTGGCATGCGCCTCCGACCGGAGGGAATCTAGGATTGTTTTGTTGCTCCGCCTGCAGATCGGCGTCCCCAGCGTCTCCCACGTCTTCCTCCTGCTCGTCCTCAAGCTCCGCGTCCTCCTCCTTCATCTTCTTCTCCTACTCTGCCTCGTCCTCCTCCAACTCCTCCTCCAGATCCATCACGTCTGGAGGTAGCCCCAAGGCGATCCGAGCTTTGCGCCTTGCCCAGATCTGCTCAAGGAGCTACAGCTGACGTTCCAGCTAGATATGGGTAGCTCCTTACCCGGCGGCGTGGTGGCATGGCTACAAGTGGTGGCGGACGGCTCGCGCCCGGCGAGTGGAAAGTGACGGCGACGGCGGACAGGGAGAGAGAAAATATGGACGGGTAGGGTTTCCGTGCCGGCGAATAGCCGGCTAGGGCACTACGCGGCCCGGCGGAGTGGCGGCACGCAGCGCCATTGGTCCGAAGGAGGAGACAAGTTTCGGACCGTCGGTTTTCGGAGTGTTTTCGTGTGGGACTAGGGCGTCGGGCCAACGTGACGGAGGCGCCCGCACCTCCTCATACCCGCCGCTTCGTTGTTTGAGTCCTGTTTAGTCCAGGTGTTTGAGTCCTGTTTGAGAGGCCTGGGCGTTTGAGGCGCCTGGCCTTAGATGCTCTTAGTGCCAGAGTTTGTAAAAAAAAAAGCACATTGCCAGTCGTTGAAGATGGTTTTTGAAAGATCCAACGATTTCTCTGGTTCCATATATTCCAAGCGAAGAAGAAGGCAAGCTTTGGCCGCAAGTTGTCTCGGGCCCGAGTCGATCGGGTCGCAGTAAAAACTGTGACCAATATACAAACACTCAAACAGAATTGCAAGTCGTGTCCATGGCAGTTCCCCATGCCGCAAAGTCGTCGGTCCGGCGTACGGCCGAGTCTCCGCGTGAGCTCCATCTTTCCATAGTGACAGTGCGGAGTTGACCGTCATGACGAAGCCAGCACCGTACGCCCACGGCCCATCCATCGATCTCCACCTTCCCCGCACACGTCAAAGACATTTTTCACACTCGGATGGCGGACAGATCCCGAAAAGAAACCAGCTTCCCTCCGAGTGTCAAAGCCATCGTTAACCATTGTCAAGTCGCCAGCCGCGCGCGGCGCGCCCCACACGTAAACGTACGTGCAGGACATCGCGCGCGCATCCGTGGATGGATGGAAACTTGCTCCGTCGTGCACCAGCACCGGCCGTGTGCCGTTCCTTTCGCCGGCCCGGTCGAAAAGCGGCATCGCATCCCATTCCGCGGCGCGGTTGGGTGCATGATTAACCCAGCCCGTTTGGGTGCACGCACGCACGCAGCTGGCGGGCCAAAGCAGCTGCCAGCTTCGAGTTGTTGCGAGCCGCGTTATCGCGCATGATCTGGCTGTTTTTATTTTCTTTCTGACGAGAGAGAGGAGGCGTGGACGCCAGTGGGCGTCTAGAAGGGGATGCTGGGCCGGGTCAGCCCTTCTAGAAAGCTGGTGGCCTGGCAGACAACGCACGCAGACGCAGACGCAGACGCCAAAGGAATTGAATTTGTTTCGTCTTCGGTACGTGATGCCGCCGCTGCTCGTTGGCTTATCCGATCCGTCTAGAATGAACGTGTAAACCCACCGAGAGGGAGAGTGTGTGTGAGACCGATTGACGAATACGTATGCGCCCGGTCCAGCTCGAAAAGTACAAGTACAACAGTATTCGCACGGCTACTCAGTAGTACATGCATGCATGTCGTTTCCCACATGGCCGATGCCAACCCCGTCCCAGAACAGTAGAAGTCTCCGTAAGATTATTTTTGTTATAAACTCCGTAAGAAAATTTTAGTACTACGTAACAGGGTTAAAGTGGGATTTGGTCTCTTTTTTTTAACTTTCACAAAGTCAAACAGTGGTCAAAGTCGGCGGGATTCCGTTCTAGAATAGCAGCAGCTTCCTGGTAATTTTCGTGTCAACATCAAAAGAATTCGGGTTTCTGGTAGTAGTTGGCACCATTTTCTTCTTAAAGTACTTTCGTGACTGCACAAGGGGAAAAAAAATCTTTCTGACAAATACAGTTAACATTTGCATGAAATTCAAGTATACAGTATACAACGAAAATATTAATATCACTGGCTAAAATACCAGTGCGTTTCTATGAAACTAAGAAAAAAAAATCCGAGACGTGCGTTTCTATGGAAAGAAGAAAAAACATCTTCAGGCATATGAGCGACGGTGATTCTATTTTCCTTTGTGGGGTGAAAGTAAGTTTTCTATACTCTTGTAAAAGACCGAGTTGACGATGATGATGTGCCTGCCATCGTGTAATATAGACCGTCCAATCTATATATGAAGGATCGAAAATAAACTATGATAATTTTGCAAAAAAATACCCGCAGCTTTCTCCACACTTGCAGATAAGGACTTCCCTCGTTTATCATTTTCTCTCACAAGATAAACTACTCATACAAATGCATCTTGACGTTTCATGCAACCCACGAGCATCTTGCTAGTATTCCATAATAATAGAGTTGCAATCTAGAGGCAAGAGATCCTCAACACAGAGGGACCCTCTATGTGGCCAAACATAAGTGCTACACTCACTCGGTACAATTGTATCTTGTCAATTGATCGGCTACTCTAACAATGAAATTTCTACGGAATAAACTCCCGGTCTGACATAAAACTGTAATCTTCGGAACAATGCATCCATAGACTAAGCAGTCAAGATTGGGACCTTTAATAAGAGATAATGCTTGAGAAGAATCTGACTGCAACATGATCAGAAGCTCAATCTGACTGCAATAAGAGATAATCGCATGTAGCTCCGCTTCCACAACATTGTTGCAGTGAAAATATGAATTTCTTTATATATGGTAATGTGTGCCTCATTTATGGCATAAAGATTATAGTACAAGTCATGTAAACACCAACCTGACAAGATTGGAATAATAGCAGAATGCTAGACTTTGCACAAAGAAACACGCCAAAAAAGAAAAATACAATCAAGATTGAAGAAACCCCCGAGTTTGACACCAACGCCTGTCGCCTTCTCTGGCACCAACACAGCAATCGCCAAAGAAAAAAAAATTACAGATCACCTCCTCACTCGAGCTCGATGCAGCTCCATCGCTGATATGCAGCTTTGGGGCCTTCCAAGGTGGCTCTCCAAAGGTGAAGCCATTGCAGTTGAACGAATCAGGCCGGGACAACAGCCTGGACACGCTTTCAGACTTCAGATCTGGCACCCTCGCACGACTAAGACGCCGGAAGAGGGAGCCATACCTTCCAGACACAAACCACAAACCCAGCACATGATACACCAACTTCCAGATGCCGCTGATGCAGACCGCAATCTGCATCCGCTCGTCGACTACCTTCCAAAGCCCACGCCTGCATTGGAGCAAACGTCAGCAGAGCCCGAGGACAGAAGTCCACCACAAGGATGTCGCCGCCGCCACGCCATCCTTGCTTGGACAGACTAGTTTTTAAATCCATCCCAAACCACATGACAGAGCGTCCCGTCGAGAAAGGATCTGAAACTTTTTTATTAAGCGCGCCAACGATGAACGACCCAAAAAACGTAAGCTACTGTGGCCTAAAACCTAAAACTATATGATTCGCACGCGTCGATCCGACGGCCCTCTCACCACCGACGACGAAGGTCGTTGGCGGAGGGGAGCCGCCAGAAGTCGATGGCGGAAGGACCTGGAGGCTGGCTAGATCGTGAAATAGGAAATAGGAACCTATAAGCTGCAAAAATCACACTCTCATTATGAGCCTGGAGTAACACCCCGGTTGCCGCCGTTCCATCTTCCGCATATGAGCCATCCGCGGACAGCGTAGCCGTGTTACGAGGTGATTCTATTCCTTCCATTTTCTTACCCATAGCTTACAGGGAGACGATTTTTAGCAACAGGTGCGGGAGCACCGACACTATTTTTCTTTGACTTTCACATTTTATTATTTTATCTTTTAAACCGAAAGTCCAATTTAAGGTTCCTTTGCATATACACGTTTTTTGTGATGATGTCTTTAGCATGAGAAGTTTTAAAAACTTCATCACTCATCAATTATGTAGTATTATTTTCTTCTTTGTTTGTACAAGGTGAAGATTATATGATCAATATTTTTAATTATCATTGTTGTATTTCCTTACTTATTAGCATCTATTATTTATGTATTATTTTCTTGCTTGTTTGTACCAGGTGAAGATTGTATGATCAATATCAATAATTACCATTGTTGTAGTATTTCCTTACTTATCATCAACCATTAATTACGTATTATTTTCTTCCTTATTTGTCTAAGGTGTAGATTATATGATCAGTATCAATAATTACCATTGTCATAATATTTCCTTGCTTACCCTCAACCATAGATTAAGCAATATTTTCTTCCTTATATGTACTAGGTGAAGATTATATGATCAATATCAATAATTACCGCGGTTATTTGCTTACTCCTACTTACCCTCAACCATTGATTACACAATATTTTCTTCCTTATATGTACTAGTAGGTGAAGATTATATGATCACTATCATTAATTACCATTGTTATTTACTTACTTACCATCATCTAGTAATTACATAACATTTTCTTCCATATTAGTACGTACCAGGTGAAGATTATATGATCAATGTCATTAATTATTAAAATCTGAAAAATATTCTCATATAAAAAATGGAAAACAAAAATTTTGCGGGAAAATGGTAAGAAAAATTGACCACTATTCCCTCCGTTCACAAAATAAGAGGTTCTAACTTTTTTCTGATTCGGATGTATATAGACATATTTTAATATGTTTGTTCACTCATTTTAGCCCGTACGTAGACCATATTGAAATGTTCAAAACGTCTTATATTCATGAACGGATGAAGTACATCATTTCTAAAAAAAAGTACAATAGAAATGATGCAAAGGCTGACCAAGGATTTCCTATATATAATATCCTGAACTCACACCAACTGTCCAACATAATCTGAGGGTTTCAGTAGACCAACTAAAATCCAATAGTTTATGGGCATCGGCATCGTCATCGTCTTTTTTCCAATTTTGCGTGTGGCGAAGCAGTGGGAAGCTCCAGCACTCGTGCCATCGACCGCACTCCATTTATATACTTTTAGAAACCGTGGGTGCGTGCTATAAATACCAAGGGTCTCCGTCCAGCTCGCCGCCGGAGACAACCACCAAACCCACGCGTCCCCTCCCCTCCTCTTTCCACAGCGCGGCGCCGATGGCCACGGCGCACTACTACCCGCCGCCGCCGCCGCCGATCGCCCACCCGCTTCCAAGGCCGCACGCCGCCGACAACGCCGTCCCCGACGACGGCGGCAGCGACAGCGAGAGCGTGGCGGAGTCGTCGTGCCCGCACCAGCACCCGCGCCGGCCGACGGCCAGGGACGAGGAGGAGGAGGAGGACGGGTGCAGCGGCAGCTGCGTGGAGGCGGACGAGTACTGGGGCTACTACTACCAGCAGCAGCAGCATCCGCAGGAAGCCGACGACGAGGAGGAGGTCAGCACGGCGAGCGTCTGGTGGAAGAAGAAACGGGCAGCGGCGGCGGCTGGTAGGGCCGGCGGCGTGTTCCCTTCGTCTTCGTCGGCTGCGGCCCGTCGTGAGGGGGAGGAGAAGAAGGCGGAGGACCCGAAGCGGGCGGCGGCGCGGCAGGAGGAGGACCGCAAGTTCTGGGCGGACTGCCTCGCCACCGGGTACCCATGAAAGCCATAGCTCAGCATGCAAAGGCCATGGCAAAAAGCCATGAGCGCCGCTAACCGAAACTGCAGCCCGACCCAAGCGTATGCCTACCTTTGTTTGTTTGTTTGTTTGTTTTCTTTGTACATACATAATATATTCAACTCCTCAACAAGTCATTGGGTGGCGTATTTTGACCCCCGTAAGCTTTACAGAAAGAATCGATCTTCTTCTTCTTTTCTTGTTTTTTTTAATAGTTTGGATTGCTTACCACATGTGTCAGGTGGTTCTTTTCTTGTTGTTGAGGGCGAAAGAATTGAATCTCTGTGCAAACTAGTACGTAGTAGAAAATAGAGAACTGCTATACAGACGACATTCACAGACGATTTCAGCACGACACTCCATCTCACACCATTCATTCAAGACACCAATGTACAGAAAGTTGTTGGATTTGAAATCGGCTCAGGATCGTGCAAGCAAATATCGTCTGTGAAGTAGTTTCGTAGAAAATACAGTGCATTTTGCTTCCTTGTTGTAGATGGGGGGTGGTCAATTAAAGCAGCGGTGGGACGCACCAACCGGTCGAGAGACATGGGAGGTGGCAGGCAAGGAGATCTCTCCGCCGCTTTAAATTCCCGTCCTTCCTCGTCAAACTCCCAATTGGACGGACAGACAGACGGTGGCCGATCACCGACGGAGCATCGCATTCCGTCCGTCCGTCCGTCCTAGGCTCATGTTCATGTAGGTCCTAGCCCGGGGGATCGCGGGGCCTGTGGAACGTGCGTCAGTTGCGCGCGCCAACGACCGGCGGGGAATATGGTCCACGCTCGGCCGCGTAACCATGTGTGTGTGTTTATGATGGTTTTGGTGCGTAAAGCGGCCCGAGTTAAATAAAGGGGGCAAAGCCAAGCTGCGGTTGCTTGTCCAATGGAAAGATGGTTTTCCCTTTTAATTATGTTTAAAAAAAACTGGCGGCTGTTGCTCAGCTTCTTTCTTTCTTTCCGAGCTACAGCTAGTACTGTGGTTGGCTTTATAGGAAGACAGCACGTGTGGCACGCCCCTGACCATGGTTTCCAGCATGTCTAGCACCTAGGCATTGTCATAGGCGCCGGCATCCTTCGAAACGATGAAAACGAAGCGAAAACTTTTTGTTTTTCCGGCAGAAAAATAGAAACGGAGAGAAAAGGGGGAAATGAAAGCGCAGCTCGCAAACCAGAAACGGAAATGAAACACTCAGCTTCATTTCCAAGTTTTAATATAACTTAATATTTTAATCTCTACAACATAACTTAATATTTTAATGCCTTCCAAGTTTTGGTGTTGCCAAAGTTCAGTGATACTTTGTTGGTTTCATTCTGTGTTTTTCTACGGTTCAAGGGGTCTTTGATTCTGGTGAACACTCGCTTTCGTCTCCGTGTCCATTCCGTATTCGCTTTGATTTTGTTTCCGGGGCTTTTGTATTAGTTTCCACTTCCAAAAAAATTGAAAAAAAATGGGGCAGCATCCAGTTCCGTTTGTTTCAGTCGTATTTTTTCGCCAAAGAAGGGTGTCACGTCCAAACTTTGTGCTAACTGCCTGAACTGTCCTGTTACCCGACGAACCAAAAAGGAGAGCGCTAGGCGTCAACCGGCTGTAGGGGGAGAAAAGGTCAGCCACATCTACAACCGTTCCATTATCACGTGTGTGGCCGTCCGATTGGGCCAGCGCATCGTCCTCCACGCCGTGCACACTTGCATCCCATGCACCACATGGTCATCCTCCCACCTCGCATCGGCCGCACTCCACTCCCCACCATGCACAACAGTCGCCCCCCTTTGCAACATCGGCCATCACTGTGGCGCCCATCTCCGCTTGCTCAGCGCTACGGCCACACAACAACGTCGGCCTGCCTCGCAACGTCGTTGGACACTTGCAGCAACCCCTTGCAGCATTGTGGCGTTGCTTGCACATCCTAGTGCCTACCCCCCACAGCACACCGATGAAGCGTCCATCCTTGCAACATTGGATTGTAGCAACGTCGGATGCTACGACTAGCCCCTTGCAGCGCCAGGTGTGCCCCGTTACAACGATGGCTGCTACGACCGCCCCTTGTAGCAGCGACGCACTCTATGGTGGCAGCGGCTACGAGGTCATGTGATTGCAACACCATTGAGAGAGAGCCACCTTGCAACATCGGTCACCGCCTTGGAGCAACAAGGGTTGTTGTTATCACTTCATGTAACACCGACCACCAGTTGTCCCACTCCAGCGAGGTTCTGCGGTTGCAGTGTCTGCCTGTCTGGCCCCTGTAGTACCGGGTATCCATCTGGTTGATAGAGAAGGGGAATGGAGGGTGTGTGCACTCGTCGGGACCTTGCAACACCAGAGTTGTTGGAAACACGGGGGATGCCCATGAAGCACTGGGTGGATGTCCCTCACTCCTTGTACCAGCCGAGCTTAGCCTTATAGCGTTAACGGCTGGGTTGGCATGAGCACACAACAAGCAGCGGCAATGCCTCCTCTTGTAACATTATTGCGCCCGGGCAACACGACTTGCAACATCTTCTTCGCTCGCAAAATGATGACGAGGTTGGGCTTGCAGCATCGCATCCGGCGTCTCCCGACTCTCCGTGCACACGACCAAGTTGGCTACCTTGCTCGATAAGGTGGAGGGGCGCTGGCAAGAGAGATGGGGACGATAGTCAATAGGAAGAGCGAAAAGAGCAAGAACCAGAAGATGAGGGGATGGTGTTTGAGGCTTTGATCGGTGGGGAATGATGGGGGTGAAGGAAATATGCCCTAGAGGCAATAATAAAGTTGTTATTTATATTTCCTTATATCATGATAAATGTTTATTATTCATGCTAGAATTGTATTAACCGGAAACTTAGTACATGTGTGAATACATAGACAAACAGAGTGTCACTAGTATGCCTCTACTTGACTAGCTCGTTGAATCAAAGATGGTTAAGTTTCCTAGCCATAGACATGAGTTGTCATTTGATTAACGGGATCACATCATTAGAGAATGATGTGATTGACTTGACCCATTCCGTTAGCTTAGCATTCGATCGTTTAGTATATTGCTATTGCTTTCTTCATGACTTATACATGTTCCTATGACTATGAGATTATGCAACTCCCGAATACCGGAGGAACACTTTGTGAGCTACCAAATGTCACAACGTAACTGGGTGATTATAAAGGTGCTCTATAGGTGTCTCCGATGGTACTTGTTGAGTTGGCATAGATCGAGATTAGGATTTGTCACTCCGATTGTCGGAGAGGTATCTCTGGGCCCACTCGGTAATACACATCACTATAAGCCTTGCAACTAATGAGTTAGTTGCGGAATGATGTATAGGAACGAGTAAATAGACTTGCGGGTAACGAGATTGAACTAGGTATTGAGATACCGACGATCGAATCTCGGGCAAGTAACATACCGATGACAAAGGGAACAACGTATGTTGTTATGCGGTTTGACCGATAAAGATCTTCGTAGAATATGTGGGAGCCAATATGAGCATCCAGATTCCGCTATTGGTTATTGACCGGAGACGTGTCTCGGTCATGTCTACATAGTTCTCGAACCCGTAGGGTCCGCACGCTTAAAGTTCGGTGACGATCGGTATTATGAGTTTTTGTGTTTTGATGTACCGAAGGTAGTTCCGAGTCCCGGATATGATCATGGACATGACGAGGAGTCTCGAAATGGTCGAGACGTAAAGATCGATATATTGGATTACTATATTCGGACACCGGAAGTGTTCCGGGTGGTTTCGGAGAAAACCGGAGTGCTGGAGGGTTACCGGAACCCCCCGGGAGAAATAATGGGCCTTATGGGCCTTAGTGGAGAGAGAGGGCTGTCCTAGGGCACGTCGCGCGCCCCTCCCCCTCTGGTCCGAATTTGACTAGGAGAGGGGGGGGCCCTTTCCTTCTCCCTCTCCCCCTTCCTTTCCCCCTCCTAGTAGGAGTAGGAAAGAGGGGAGTCCTACTCCTACTAGGAGGAGGACTCCTCCTGGCGCGCCATAGAGGGCCGGCCGGCCTCCCCCCTTGCTCCTTTATATACGGGGGCAGGGGGCACCTCTACACACAAGTTGATCTGTTGATCTCTCCCAGCCGTGTGCGGTGCCCCCCTCCACCATAATCCACCTCGATAATATCGTAGTGGTGCTTAGGCGAAGCCCTGCATCGGTAGCATCATCATCACCGTCATCACGCCGTCGTGCTGACAAAACTCTCCGGCGAAGCTCTGCTGGATCGGAGCTCGCGGGACGTCATCGAGTTGAACGTGTGCTGAACTCGGAGGTGTCGTGCGTTCGGTACTTGGATCAGTCGATCTGAAGACGTACGACTACATCAACCGCGTTGCCATAACGCTTCCGCTTCGTTCTACGAGGGTACGTGGACACACTCTCCCCTCTCGTTGCTATGCATCACCATGATCTTGCGTGTGTGTAGGATTTTTTTTTAAATTACTACATTCCCCAACAGTGGCATCCGAGCCAGGTTTATGCGTAGATGTTATATGCACGAGTAGAACACAAGTGAGTTGTGCGTGATACAAGTCATACTGCTTACCAGCATGTCATACTTTGGTTCGGCGGTATTGTTGGATGAAGCGGCCCGGACCGACATTACGCGTACGCTTACGCGAGACTGGTTGTACCGACGTGCTTCGCACACAGGTGGCTGGCGGGTGTCAGTTTCTCCAACTTTACTTGAACCGAGTGTGGCTACGCCCGGTCCTTGTGAAGGTTAAAACAACACTAACTTGACGAACTATCATTGTGGTTTTGATGCGTAGGTAAGAACGGTTCTTGCTCAGCCCGTAGCAGCCACGTAAAACTTGCAACAACAAAGTAGAGGACGTCTAACTTGTTTTTGCAGGGCATGTTGTGATGTGATATGGTCAAGACATGATGCTATATTTTATTGTATGAGATGATCATGTTTTGTAACGGAGTTATCGGCAACTGGCAGGAGCCATATGGTTGTCGCTTTATTGTATGCAATGCAATCGCCCTGTAATTGCTTTACTTTATCACTAAGCGATAGCGATAGTCGTAGAAGCAATAGTTGGCGAGACGACAACGATGCTACGATGGAGATCAAGGTGTCGCGCCGGTGATGATGGTGATCATGACGGTGCTTCGGAGATGGAGATCACAAGCACAAGATGATGATGGCCATATCATATCACTTATATTGATTGCACGTGATGTTTATCCTTTATGCATCTTATTTTGCTTTGATTGACGGTAGCATTATAAGATGATCTCTCACTAAATTTCAAGGTAAAAGTGTTCTCTCTAAGTATGCACCGTTGCCAAAGTTCGTCGTGCCGAGACACCACGTGATGATCGGGTGTGATAAGCTCAACGTTCATCTACAACGGGTGCAAGCCAGTTTTGCACACGCAGAATACTCGGGTTAAACTTGACGAGCCTAGCACATGCAGATATGGCCTCGGAACACTGAGACCGAAAGGTCGAGCGTAAATCATATAGTAGATATGATCAACATAGTGATGTTCACCATTGAAAACTACTCCATCTCACGTGATGATCGAACATGGTTTAGTTGATATGGATCACGTGATCACTTAGATGATTAGAGGGATGTCTATCTAAGTGGGGGTTCTTAAGTAATATGATTAATTGAACTTTAATTTATCATGAACTTACTCCTGGTAGTATTATCATATCTATGTTGTAGATCAATAGCTCGCGTTTAGCTCCCCTGTTTTATTTTTGATATGTTCCTAGAGAAAACTAAGTTGAAAGATGTTAGTAGCAATGATGCGGATTGGATCCGTGATCTGAGGATTATCCTCATTGCTGCACAGAAGAATTATGTCCTTGATGCACCGCTAGGTGACAGACCGATTGCAGGAGCAAATGCAGACGTTATGAACATTTGGCAAGCTCGATATGATGACTACTTGATAGTTTAGTGCACCATGCTTTACGGCTTAGAATCGGGGCTTCAAAGATGTTTTTGAAACGCCACGGAGCATATGAGATGTTCCAAGAGTTGAAATTAGTATTTCAGACTCATGCCCATGTCGAAAGGTATGAGACCTTTGACAAGTACTTTGCCTACAAGATGGAGGAGAATAGCTCAGCTAGTGAGCATGTGCTCAGAATGTCTGAGTACTACAATCACTTAAATCAAGTGGGAGTTAATCTTCCAGATAAGATAGTGATTGACAAAGTTTTCTAGTCACTATCACCAAGTTACTAGAATTTCGTGATGAACTATAATATGCAAGGGATAACGGAAACGATTCCCAAGCTCTTCGTGATGCTGATCAACGAAGGTAGAAATCAAGAAAAGCATCAAGTGTTGATGGTTGACAAGACCACTAGTTTCAAGAAAAGGGCAAAGGGAAGAAGGGGAACTTCAAAAAGAACAGCAAGCAAGTTGCTGCTCAAGTGAATAAGCCCAAGTCTGGACCTAAACCTGAGACCGAGTGCTTCTACTGCAAAGGGACTGGTCACTGGAAGCGGAACTGCCCCAAGTATTTGGCGGATAAGGATGGCAAAGTGAACAAAGGTATATTTGATATACTTCTTATTGATGTGTACTTTACTAGTGTTTATAGCAACCCCTCGGCATTTGATACTTGTTCAGTTGCTAAGAGTAGTAACTCGAAACGGGAGTTGCAGAATGAACAGAAACTAGTTAAGGGTGAGGTGACGATGTGTGTTGGAAGTAGTTGCAAGATTGATATGATCATCATCGCACACTCCCTATACTTTCAGGATTAGTGTTGAATCTAAATAAGTGTTATTTGGTGTTTGCGTTGAGCATAAATATGATTTGATCATGTTTATTGCCATACGGTTATTCATTTAAGTTAGAGAATAATTGTTGTTCTGTTTACATGAATAAAACCTTCTATGGTCATACACCCAATGAAAATGGTTTTTTGGATCTCGATCGTAGTGATACACATATTCATAATGTTGAAGCCAAAAGATGCAAAGTTAATAATGATAGTGCAACTTATTTGTTGCACTGCCGTTTAGGTCATATTGGTATAAAGCACATGAAGAAACTCCATGCTGATGGGATTTTGGAATCACTTGATTATGAATCACTTGATGCTTGCGAACCATGCCTTATGGGCAAGATGACTAAAACTCCGTTCTCCGGAACAATGGAGTGAGCAACTGACTTACTGGAAATAATACATACTGATGTATGCGATCCGATGAGTGTTAAGGCTCGCGACGGGTATCGTTATTTTTTGACCTTCAGAAATGATTTGAGCAGATATGGGTATATCTACTTGATGAAACATAAATCTGAAACATTTGAAAAGTTCAAAGAATTTCAGAGTGAAGTGGAAAATCATCGTAACAAGAAAATAAAGTTGCTACGATCTGATCGTGGAGGAGAATATTTGAGTTATGAGTTTGGTCTTCAATTGAAACAATGCGGAATAGTTTCACAACTCACGCCACCTGGAACACCACAGTGTAATGGTGTGTCTGAACATCGTAACCGTACTTTATTAGATATGGTGCAATCTATGATGTCTCTTACCGATCTACCACTATCGTTTTGGGGTTATGCATTAGAGACAACTGCATTCACGTTAAATAGGGCACCATCTAAATCCGTTGAGATGACACCATATGAACTGTGGTTTGGCAAGAAACCAAAGTTGTCATTTCTTAAAGTTTGGGGTTGCGATGCTTATGTGAAAAAGTTTCATCCTGATAAGCTCAAACCCAAATCGGAGAAATGTGTCTTCATAGGATACCCAAAGGAGACAGTTGGGTACACCTTCTATCACAGATCCGAAGGCAAGACATTCATTGCTAAGAATGGATCCTTTCTAGAGAAGGAGTTTCTCTCGAAAGAAGTGAGTGGGAGGAAAGTAGAACTTGATGAGGTAATTGTACCTACTCTCGAATTGAAAAGTAGGTCATCACTGAAATCAGTTCCAGTGATGCCTACACGAAATAGTGAGGAAGTTAATGATGATGATCATGAAACTTAAGATCAAGTTTCTACCGAACCTCGTAGGTCAACCAGAGTAAGGTCCGCACCAGAGTGGTACGGTAATCCTGTTTTGGGAGTCATGTTACTAGACCATGACGAACCTGCGAACTATGAGGAAGCGATGATGAGCCCAGATTCCGTGAAATGGTTTGAGGCCATGAAATCTGAGATAGGATCCATATATGAGAACAAAGTATGGACTTTGATTGACTTGCCCGATGATCGGTGAGCCATTAAGAATAAATGGATTTTCAAGAGGAAGACAGATGTTGATAGTAGTGTTACTATCTACAAAGCTCGAATTGTCGCAAAAGGTTTTCGACAAGTTCAAGGTGTTGTCTATGATGAGATTTTCTCACTCGTATCGATGCTTAAGTCTGTCTGAATCATGTTAGCAATTGCCGCATTTTATGAAATCTGCCAAATGGATAACAAAACTGCAATCCTTAATGGATTTATTAAAGAAGAGTTGTATATGATGCAACCAGAAGGTTTTGTCAATCCTAAAGGTGCTAATAAAATGTGCAAGCTCCAGCGATCCATCTATGGACTGGTGCAAGCATCTCAGAATTGGAATAGACGCTTTGATGAGTTGATCAAACCATATAGTTTTATACAGACTTGTGGTGAAGCCTGTATTTACAAGAAAGTGAGTGGGAGCACTACATCATTTCTGATAAATATATGTGAATGACATATTGTTGATCGGAAATAATGTAGAATTTTCTGGAAAGCATAAAGGAGTATTTGAAAAGGAGTTTTCCAAAGAAAGACCTCGGTGAAGTTGCTTACATATTGAGCATCAAGATCAAGACGCTTGATAAATTTTTTCAATGAGTACATACCTTGACAAGATTTTGAAGTAGTTCAAAATGGAACAGTCAAAGAAAGAGTTCTTGCCTGTGTTACAAGGTATGAAACTGAGTAAGACTCAAAACCCGACCACAGCAGAAGATAGAAAGAGAATGAAAGTCATTCCCTATGCCTCAGCCATAGGTTCTATAAAGTATGCCATGCTGTATACCAGATCTATTGTATACCCTACAGTGAGTTTGGCAAGGGAGTACAATAGTGATCTAGGAGTAGATCACTGAACAGTGGTCAAAATTATCCTTAGTGGAATAAGGATATGTTTCTCGATTATGGAGCTGACAAAAGGTTCGTCGTAAAGGGTTACGTCGATGCAAGTTTTGGCACTGATCCGGACGACTCTAAATCTCAATCTGGATACATATTGAAAGTGGGAGCAATTAGCTAGAGTAGCTCCGTGCAGAGCATTGTTAACATAGAATATTTGTAACATACATGCGGCTCTGAATGTGGCAGACCCGTTAACTAAACTTCTCTCACAAGCAAAACATGATCACACCTTAGTACTTTTTAGGTGTTAATCACATAGCGATGTGAACTAGATTATTGACTCTAGTAAACCCTTTGGGTGTTGGTCACATGGCGATATGGACTATGTAGCGATGGCAATGGGTGCCCATTACCCGCGTACCCTGCGGGTAAAAACCCTATTAGGGCAAGGGTATGGGTCTAAAAAATACCCATGGGGTACATAAACAGGAAAATTTCATACCCATCGGGTATATTGGGTATGGGTATGGTTTAGTATAACCCATACCCATGTACCCATGTACCCGCATATATTCTGACAAATAGACCTTATATATTATTATCCACATATTAAACATATTATATTTACATAAATCCCACAGCCCTAACAAAACCTCATCATGCATTCATGTTAGGCCGCCACACCACAATAGCTAGCCCACGAACGAGTATGCGTTGATGTCATGATGTGTTGTTGTTTATAAATTATTGTTAGAAGTTGTTGTTTATGACTATGTAATGCTCAAATTAGCGTGTTGCAAATATGTGTAATTTTACCCGCGGGTACCGTTGAGGATGTAGACCTTAGAGCCACCCGCCAGGAGGGGCCGGGTTACTCGTACGGTCGTTGCCAGAAGCCCGGAGCCAAGTTTGAAGACGATGGGCCAGAGATGGGCTGAGACCCGGATATGGCTTAAGGCCCGTAGTTACAGTCGTTATTATGGTAGAACTTGTAGTGTAAGGCAAGTATAGTTGAGAGTCCGAGCCGGACACGCTTATGAGCCGGCCGGGACTCTAAGGGCTGCTGGGCGTCAGCCTCCCTATATAAAGGGACAACCCGGCAGCGGTTTAAGGGCGACAACAATCTCATCGAGAGCCGGATATAGCTGTTTAGCTCCCCGGTGATCGTAACCCTAATCAATATCACCTCAAACTGGACGTAGGCTTTTACCTTCACCGTAAGGGGCCGAACCAGTATAAACCCTCGTGTTCCTTGTCCCGCATAACCCCTTCAAGCTTCCTAGCTGCAATGGCTCCACGACTAAGTCCTAGCTCAAGGACATCTGCCGTGACAATTCCACGACAGTTGGCGCCCACCGTGGGGCTCGCGCACGGGGGATTTGAGTTCTTGAAGGGCAGCTTCGAAGGGCTCAAGGGATACGCTGTGGGCCGGATGACCAAGAGTCGTCGCGGCAAGCTCTACATCGACGATGCAAACTAGGGCCCCGACGCCGGCTCAATTGAGTACGGGTACCGGGTCCCCTTCGGCGGAATTCACGTTTTCATTGGCAAGATTGGTGAGCCGGGCCCTGAGCCGGGTCTCTGCGCTGATCTCATCGAGACGGCTCAGCTTGCGCGACCCGCCCAGGCCCGGCCTACCTTAAGGCATGCTTTTGTGGGGTGTATCCACGAAGGACTCTCCGATCAGTCTAGATCTGGTGATGGGACGGCCGCCGGCTCTGACGGCGAGTCGGCCACCGAGGAGTCAACCTCGTTGTACCAACTTCAAGATGGCAGGCTCATGGGTTGTTCCGATGGCGACAGTATTCCGGACCTTTTTGAGCCGCCAAGTCAGGTTGGAGTTTTTATGGCTGGTGCGCAGCCTGTTCAGAACCCCGCTGCTGGATCGGGAAACCCGGTGCCTTCTCCGGCTCAGGTGCTGATGGATCTCACGGACAAGATGACGGCCCTGTTAACTGCCATGGTTGACCCGACGGATCAAGCTCAGCATGATGCGGAGGTGGCACAGTTAAAATTGGATCTGATAAAAGCTAAAGAGGATCTTGCAGTGGAAGGGATCAGGCTGGCTGCGGAGTGGGCGGCTCTCGATGCCCGGACTCAGCTGATTCAGGCGCAGTCCTTCCAACTCACGATGGATCAGAACGCGGCCAATGAGGTCATGAGAAGGAGGCATCAGAAGGCCCAGTCTCGACTCCCACCGGTTTACGATCCACGCAACCTCTTCAACACGCCAGGTGCAGGGTCTAGTGACCCGCCAGGGGTCATAGCGCCCGGGTCTGGACCCCTTATTCAGCCACAAGTGATGGGGCCTCCCCAGGTGCCCCTGCCCCGCCTCAGTATGTGCCAATACCCCCGGGTCATTATGATAACCCGCTGGAGAACATGGTAGCTGCGGCAGCACGGCTGGCGGCTCTCCCCGTTGACGGCGATTCTCCGGCGGCCATCGAAACCCGCCGGGTCAGGGAACTCCTGCAGACGGCACTGGCACAGCAAGAAGCGTACTCCTACAGCCGGGATAGGATCCACTCGACCCCTCGTCCGGGTCAGAGCCCGAGTTACAGCCGGCACATGGTCTCAGCAACCGGCTCAAGCAATGTCCGACGCCATGACCCGCCCCCTGGCCATGGCCCGGCTCATAATGGAGCCTTTTACGCAGCAGACCAGGACAAAGCGCGCCAAGAGGCGGAGCAGGTGCCTCAATTGACGGCTTACCAGACCCCCCCGGCTTATCCGACGACTTCCGTTGATGTGGGTATCCCTACCAGGACCGGGGGTGTCCCTTGTTTGGTGCCAGCTATCCGTAATGAACGTCTACCTAAGGACTTCAAAGGCCCTAGGAAGGTGCCTAACTATACAGCTGACTTACAGCCTGCAGCCTGGATTGAGAGTTATGAGATGGCTATGGAATTGCTGGAGGTCAGTGAGGCGGCCATGGCCAAGTATTTCACCATGATGTTAGATGGAACTGCCCGCACGTGGTTGAAAGGGCTACCACCGAATTCCATCGGGTCTTGGGCTGAGCTGAAAGCCCGGTTCATCCAAAACTTCAAAGATACCTGTAGGCAGTCTATGTCAATTGTGGATTTGACTAACTGTAAGCAGCAGGAGGGTGAATCCACGACCCATTGGGTTCGCCGGGTCAAGGAGATCATACATTCATCAGATAAGATGGATGCCGGCTCTGCAGTCTTAATGTTGGAACAGAACTGTCGCTTTGTGCCCCTAAAGATGAAACTCGGGCGGCTCAAGCGCGACTGCACCGATATGGGTACATTAATGGCGGCTCTTGTCAAGTACGCCGATTCCGATGGTACCAAGGATCCCCCTTCAGATGATGAAAGGACAGGGAAGGGAAAGAAGAACGGCAATGGCAAGGGTCCTCAGTTTAACCCGGGGAACCAAGGAGGAGGCAAGCGCAAGGCCGATGGCAGCCTAGAGTTTGTAGCCAATGCCAACTCCCAAGGTAATAACCAGCGACGCAAGGGGAGGCCCCCTCCCCGAGGCGGCGGGTCAGGTCCAACGCTGGAGCAGCTGTTGAATGAACCTTGTCCAAGGCATGGCTCTAGAGAGAAGCCGGCGACTCATCTGTGGAAGGATTGCGCGATCATGAAGGCCTTTAAGAATTACAATGGCCCGGGCGGCGGTTCAGGTGCTGGCGGCTTTCATGGCCCGGGCGGCGGCTCAAATTCCGGTCCTCAGAACGGTCAAGGGGGCTTTAATCAACAGTCTGGCCAGGGTCATCAACAGCAGCAGGGGGGTTATCAGACCAATCCAAAGCAGTTAAGCGGTGGACAGTATCATGTATTTACCACTAGTCTGTGCAAGCGAGATCAGAAGCTTCACAAGAGGGCTGTGAATGCTGTTGAGCCGGCAGTCCCACGCTACTTACGAGGGTCTGAGCAGCCCATAGTGTGGAGTAGGGAGGATCACCCTCCTCGGGTGGATAACCTGGGCCACTTGGCCTTAGTTGTGGCTCCTCAAGTGGGAGGATATAAGTTCACAAAGGTGCTCATGGATGGAGGCAGCAGCATCAACATCCTCTATTATGAGACTTTTCGTCGTATGGGGTTGGTTGATAAGAACCTCAGCCAGTCCAACACTATCTTTCATGGTGTGGTACCTGGTAAGTCGGCTTATCCAGTTGGCAAGATCGAATTGGAAGTGGCTTTTGGTGATGAGAACAACTACAGGGTGGAGAAATTG
Organism: Triticum aestivum; assembly: GCF_018294505.1. NCBI lineage: Eukaryota > Viridiplantae > Streptophyta > Magnoliopsida > Poales > Poaceae > Triticum > Triticum aestivum. The sequence continues at coordinate 75,920,666 of NC_057799.1, forward strand.
ACCTTTGAAGTGGTCAAGATAAGAAGTCCATACCATGCTATATTTGGACGGCCGGCTTACGCCAAGTTCATGGCACGGCCGTGTTATGTGTACTTACAGCTCAAGATGCCGGGTCACAATGGGACCATTACGGTTCACGGCAGCCGGAAAGTGGCTCTGGAATGTGAGGAAGGCGATGCGGCTTATGCAGAATCTGTTTGTGCTACAGAGGAGTTGAAGTTTTATAAGGACAATGTTGACCCAACAGACATGACCTCTCTGAAAAAGCCGACTACGGAGAATGAGCCGGCGATGAAATTTAAGTCGGCTGATGAAACTAAGCTTGTTGATTTTGTTCCAGGGGATTCATCTCAGCAGTTTAGCATCAGTGCCAATCTGGATCCAAAATAGGAAAGCGCGCTCATCGAGTTCATCCGTGAGAATAGGGACATCTTCGCATGGAAACCCTCTGACATGCCAGGTGTACCTAGAGAACTCGCTGAGCATACTCTCAATGTTGATCCTAAATTTAAGCCGGTCAGACAGTTCCTTCGGCGGTTTAATGAAGAGAGGCGGAAAGCTATTGGTGAAGAAGTAGCCCGGCTCTTGGCGGCCGGGTTTATCGTTGAAGTCTTTCACCCAGAGTGGTTGGCTAACCCGGTGCTCGTGCTCAAGAAGAACGGCACCTGGCGGATGTGTGTGGACTACACGGACTTGAACAAGGCGTGTCCGGCTGATCCTTTTGCCCTCCCCCGTATTGATCAAATCATTGATGCTACGGCAGGTTGTGCACGCTTAAGTTTCTTGGATGCTTATTCCGGATATCATCAGATTAAGATGGCAGTTAAGGACCAGGAGAAGACGGCGTTCATCACTCCCTTTGGAGCCTTCTGCTATGTGTCTATGCCCTTTGGACTCAAGTGTGCACAGGCGACTTACCAGCGTTGTGTACAGAACTGTCTTCATAAGCAGATCGGGCGCAATGTTCACGCATACGTGGACGATATTGTGGTTAAATCCATCAAAGAGGAAACCCTGATAGATGATTTAAGGGAAACCTTTGATAATCTCCGGGTCTATAAGATGATGCTTAACCCGGCCAAGTGTGTCTTTGGTGTTCCTGCAGGCAAGCTCTTGGGTTTCTTGGTTTCTGACAGAGGCATTGAGGCTAACCCGGAGAAGATCAAGGCCATCACCTCCCTGGCTAAGCCGGCGTGTATAAATGACGTTCAGCGCTTGGCGGGTCGCATCGCTGCTTTAAGCCGGTTTATAAGCCGTTTGGGTGAGAAGGCCATGCCCTTATATCAGTTGATGAAGAAAACTGATAACTTTGTCTGGAATGATGCAGCTAATACCGCTTTTGAGGAGTTGAAGAAGCAGCTGGCAGAGCCCCCGGTCCTTGCTGCTCCGGTTGATAAGGAGCCCTTACTACTGTATGTGGCGGCAAACGCACGAGCAGTCAGCGTGGCTATTGTGGTGGAGCGCAAGGAGGCGGGTAAGGAGCATCCGGTTCAGCGGCCGGTTTATTATGTCAGCGAAGTGCTCATTGAGTCCAAGCAGCGGTACCCGCATTGGCAGAAGCTTGTGTATGGTGTGTTCATGGCGAGCCGGAAACTTAAGCATTATTTTCAGGGTCATCCCATCACTGTGGTCAGTTCTGCCCCTCTTGGTGATATCATTCAAAACAGAGAGGCCACAGGGAGAATTGCTAAGTGGGCTATAGAACTTGGACCCCATGGTCTCAAATATGTGCCACGCACTGCTGTTAAATCTCAGGCCTTGGTGGATTTCATCAACGATTGGACAGAATCACAAGTGCCCGAGCAGAAGCCGGATAACACATATTGGACTATTCACTTTGACGGGTCCAGGCAGTTGGAGGGCTCGGGGGCTGGCGTTGTATTGGCTTCCCCTAAAGGTGACAAGTTCCATTATGTGCTACAGTTGATGTTTCCTTGCACTAACAATGCGGCTGAGTACGAGGCCTTGCTCCACGGTCTTCGGATGGCTAAGGAGATGAGCTTGAGCCGGGTAAGGTGCTTCGGTGACTCAGACTTGGTGGCTCAACAAGTATCAGGCAAGTGGGACTCTAAGGACCCTCTAATGGCGGCTTATCGCCGCGAAGTTGATGCCATTGCTGGGCACTTTCAGGGCTACCAAGTAGAGCACATTGATCGCAGGAAGAACGAGGCGGCTGATGCTCTAAGCCGGCTAGGCTCTCAGCGAAAGCCGGTGCCGCCTAACACTTTCCTGGACGTCCTGTATAGCCCTTCGGTTAAGGTGCCTACGGAGGAAGATTTGGCCGTCCCTGACCCGGAGGCACGGCTGGTGGCGGCTCTCCATATCATACCAGACTGGACAACGCCGTATCTGGCTTACATGACCCGGGGCGAGTTGCCTGAGGATGAAACTTTGGCCAGGCAAATAACCCGGCGGGCCAAGTCAATGATTGTAATCGATGGCGAGTTGCATCATCGCAGTGTCACAGGAGCATTTCAGCGTTGTGTCTCCCCTGAGGAAGGTCAAGAGATCTTGCGTGAGATCCATGAAGGGGATTGTGGCCATCATGCCGGCTCAAAATCCCTTGTGGCCAAGGCTTTCCGTCATGGTTTTTATTGGTTGACGGCTCATGCTGATGCAGAGGACTTGGTCAGTAAATGTGATGGTTGCCAAAGGTTCTCACGACGGGCTCACGTGCCGGCTCAGGAGCTGAGGATGATCCCAATTACTTGGCCCTTTGCGGTCTGGGGGCTTGACATGGTTGGGCCTTTTAAAAGATCCAAAGATAAGAAGACCCACCTCTTGGTGGCAGTTGACAAATTCACAAAGTGGGTGGAAGCTGAGCCAGTTAGCAAGTGCGATGCAGCCACGGCGGTTCAATTTATGAAAAAGGTGATTTTCCGCTTTGGTTTTCCGCACAGCATTATAACTGACAATGGCACCAATCTCTCCAAAGGCGCCATGGAAGAGTTTTGTCAACGAGAGCATATCCGACTTGATGTTTCTTCAGTGGCTCATCCTCAATCCAATGGTCAAGCTGAGAGAGCTAACCAGGAAATTCTGAAGGGTATCAAGCCCCGGCTTTTGGTCCCTTTGCAACGGACGCCGGGTTGTTGGGTGGAGGAGTTGCCCTCCGTCTTATGGAGCATCAATACTACTCCTAACAGATCTACAGGCTTCACGCCTTTCTTCATGGTTTATGGAGCAGAAGCAGTCCTCCCCAGCGACATCCGTCACGACTCACCTCGCGTGGCGGCTTATGTTGAGACGGATAATGAACAGGCGCGCCAAGATGCTCTTGACTTGTTGGATGAACAGCGTGATGTGGCAGCAGCCCGTTCAGCGATTTACCAACAAGACCTGCGCCGTTATCATAGCCGCCGGGTCAAATCCCGGGTCTTCCAGGAAGGCGATCTCGTGCTCCGGCTCATCCAGGATCAAACAGATGCACACAAGTTATCCCCACCTTGGGAAGGGCCCTTTGTGGTCAGCAAGAACTTGCACAACGGGTCATATTACCTCATTGACATTCGGGAGCACAAAGATTCACGTAAGTCTGAGGAAGAGACCCGTCGGCCGTGGAACATAGCTCAGCTTCGGCCTTACTACACTTGAGCTACCGGCTCTCGTGGTGTACATATTTGTCTCAGCCATGTATATATTATGATAAGCAATAAAGCAGGACCTCTGTCCTTTTTTCTCCTCCAAATATGCACGTGTTGTTTTTATTACAAGATTACATGATGACTTAAAGGAGGATCCGGCTTATGATCGTATTCGAATCTAGCCGTAAGCAGTAAAGTCACTTGGGGGCTTCCTGTTCAAACATGGGTCGTATTCGAACCAAAGAGAACATAGCTGTCGATACCCATTTGATTGGCAAAGTGCCGAGCTCATTGGGAGGTTATCTTTGGTCATATTTGAATCATAGTTTAACCCCTCTGAGAACCGACGTGGATCGTATTCGAATCAGCGTCGTTAAACAATTTTAAAAATCACTTGGGGGCTTCCTGTTCAAACATGGGTCGTATTCGAACCAAAGAGAACATAGCTGTCGGTACCCTCTTGATTGGCATCGCCACACCCACTGGGGGCTATATGATCGTATCCGAATCTTGGCTTAACCCCTTTGGGCCGGGTCTCTGGTCGTATTCGAACCGGAAGCCCCTAAAGTTCCTCTGCTTTATCACAAGTTTACTCTGATCATGTCAAGGTGTGTACGGCCGGGTCTCACTTTACCGGCTTAACTTTGGTTTACAGTGTTCGTTGAACGCCATGGGTGTCATTATGACAGGTAAGGCGGAGTTAAGATACCAACCTTGTTACCCGGGTTATTTAAACCGGAAGAATGCTTACTGGCCGCTAAGTGTTATTACGGCTATGTCAAGCAGATAATTGAGGACCACTCTCTTTTGATTCATATTCCGGGTTATCTATCCAAGGCACCTGATTCTCCGGGCGGTAAGCCGCCTTGAGACTTGTGATTTGCCTTTTTATGCAGGATACTTAAAGGTACCTCTTTGAGGTTGAGAAAAACAAAGGGATGATTATGACCCGGAGAAATATTAAGGAGACAACTTCAAAAGACCTTGGCATTCAATACGTGCACGATGACACGGCAGAGATACTGTTGCACCTACTCTATTACAAAAACTCTTCAAGGCTAAAAGGTGGAACATTGTTTGATAAACCGCCAGCCAAATTATGATGCCTGCTGAGTTGAAGTCCCCGGCTCATTCCTGTCTTCTCCTCCGGCTGATCCCAAGACCTCGAAGGTTGATGATTTCCAGTCGATGCCGCTGAGAGCTTCGAATTGGGCTTCTTCGTTAATTAACCCGGTCGGGTCAATCTCCGGGGCGAAGGTGTGCTGATGAGCCGGAGGGATCAGGTTGAGGGCTTCATAGCGAGGGGTTGGAATCCTCTGATTCTCCGCATCATAACCTGACTGGTACTTGGTCAGATCCGTGTCGTTCCCGATAAGGGTGGCCACCGGGCGTACCTCCTTTACGCAGGCTGCGAAGTCCTTCTGATCAAAAGTTGAGCCGTCTTCCTTCAGGCTTGGATAACCCAGGGCGATGTCTGCCGGGTCTAGCTCCGGCAGGAATGCCTTGGCCCGGCTCAGCGCGGCGATCGCTCCGGCTCTCGCAGAGGCCCGTCGCAGCTCTTGGATCTGCTGAGGCAGAACGGCGAGCTGGCGCAGGACTTCGGCCAGGTGAGTCAGCACCTCATTGGATAGGGCCACCACAGCTAGGGCGCGCTGTGACCCGGTGTAGAGCTGCTCCACCAGGGTGTACACGGCCTTTAGCTTGGTGACCACGCTCTGGTTGAGGTTGGCACTTCTGGGACCTGTTTAACAGACTCAGATAAGCCGGCGAAAAGGATGAATCATGAGATGTAAACATTCTAACATGGATGAAAGCCGGTGAGGCGACTTACCGAAGATGGCAGCCACCATTTGGGAAACCTAGCGCTTTAGGCCGGAGAGCTCGGCGGTCTTCTCAGCGAGAGCCTTCTCCGCCTGTTCTGCCTGGGTCACCAGTGCGGCCTTTTCTTCGGCCCAGGCTTTTCTCTCAGCATCAAACTCGGTTTTCAACTTCTCTTGAGTGGCGATGCTGGATACAAATTTGGCGCTTGCCTTCCGGGTCTCCATCTCCTGCATCTTCAGCCGGCTTTTGAGATCCGCAAGGTCCGCCTCTAGTTTTTTGCCAACAGCCTGCATGTGTTTCCGGGTTATTGACAGTTACTATATAAGTCCCAAGCACTTTCCAAGCAAAGACACTTGGCACTTGGGGGCTAATGCATATTGAACGTATCTATCTACATATTGCCGGCTCAATTGAGTAAGCCGGAACCTAATTCTACAACATATTCAAATCATAAGTCGTCGACTTGGGGGCTAGCATGGCAAAGGTAACTATGCAGTAAGTAAGAAGGTGGCAGAAGGATACCTCAGATTTTTGCTGGATCTGGTTTACCATGGCGACCTCGGCGTCCCGGCTCTTGTGTACTTGGCTGATGTAGCCAGAGACGAGCTCTCCAATGCTCAAGTCAGTGTAGCCGGAGAGGTCCAGGTTCACCCGGTGGGGCTGCAGCAACTCCCCCTTCGCGGAGAACTTGGCCAACACGGTCGGTCTCCCCGGCTTAACAAACTCTGTCCGGGTGATAACCACGTCCGGGTCGTCCGCTGGCGGAGCTGAGCCGGAGGCCTCCGGGTTAACCGAAGCTTCGGTCGTTGCCTTGGTAGTTGGGGCAGTGGCTTCCGGTGCCGTGTCCATTGGAGTGGTGGCTTCGGGGGCGGAGGCAGCTGGCGGCTCTTGGGCCGTCACCTCCGGTTCAGGTAAGTCCGGCACTCCGGCTGACCTGGTCTTCTTCGCTCTTTTGGTGAGCTTTGCCTGGGCGCTGAAAGGACAGAAACATTCAGCATAAAGAGAGTAAGTACAGACAAGTATAATGCGAGATGGTTGTCATTACCCGGGCGCGGTCTTGAAAGTCGGAAGACTCGACTGCATAGAGTCGCCCGAAGAAGGGGAGGTCTCCTGATAATTGGAGTCAGAAGAATTGAGTGGCTGACGGATAACACCCGCCAATGGATGAAAAGGGTACAAGTGAGAAAAAACCTCAGTTCGACGCTTCCTTGTTGCGTCGGGTAACCCGGTGGAAAGATCGGTGTCCTTGTTGGTCCGGGTGTGACGCCGGCTTTCGTGAACCTGTCGCTTCAAAAGAAATTGAGGGTCTTGGTGAGCTAAAGGATGTGAAAAGCTTACTTTCCGGGTTACCCTTCGGACTTTCAGCTGCGGCAAGGGCTCCGAGTCGGAGGAAAGTGATGTTACCTCTTCAACCACCGGGTTACTGGCGCCGGTGTCATCCTGTCAATGAGCAAGTGTTGATAAGGCGGACAGCGACAAACAACAAATACAGCAAGAATTTAAAGGTTTAGGGGTTACCTCTGACTCGGAGCTGTCGCTCAATTGCATCAGCTCCGAAGCAGTAGGTCTGTTTCCCTTTTTGCAAGGGGCGGCTTTCTTGGCGGTTTTCTTCGCCTTCCTGGCCTTTCTTGGCCGCCTCATGGTCATATTTGACCCGCCAGAACTTATCATCAGCCTGAAAAATACAATGATGGATTCTTAAAACGGTTCAGATGAAGGTTATATGCAGACGAAGATAAAAGTTAAAGTCAGCGGCTTACCGCTGGGGCTGGATTGGTCTTGCAGAAGGGGGCTAACCCGGTCCTTCCACAGTTTGCCAGACTCTCGTTTAAAAGAGCCTTGGTCTCTTCTTCAGCAACGTCTTCTGGCAGATCATTGCGACTGTGCCTCTGAGGGTCATCCTTTCGCCCGGTGTACTCACACATTAAGCCGGGGCGGCGGCTCAATGGGATCACCCGCCATGAGATCCAGACCCGGACCAGGTCGATTCCGTTCAGACCGTTGCCCAGGAGGGCTTTGATTTTATTGATGGTAGGAAGCAGAGGCTGGCGCTCCGCTGAAGTCAGCTTGTCCGACAGCGGGTGAGTCGGCTCTAGACGTGTTGGGCGAAAGCCAGGCAGCGGGTTCTCGTCAGCCGGGGACGTATCTTGGCAGTAGAACCAAGTCATATTCCAGTCCTTGGGGTGGCTCGGCGGCTCTGCGTAAGGGAAAAGACAGTCCCTACGCCGCTGGATGGAGATGCCACCTAACTCCAGACTTGGCCCGTTGGCGCACTCATTCTGGCGGTTTAAATAAAACAGCTCTCTGAAGATCAGCAGACTAGGCTCTTCTCCAAGGTACACTTCGCAAAAGACTTGGAAATTGCAGATGTTGGATACGGAGTTGGGTCCTATATCTTGAGGCCGCAAGTCGAAGAAGTTGAGCACGTCCCTAAAAAACTTTGAGCCGGGCGGTGCGAAGCCCCGGCTCATATGATCCGCGAAGATCACTACCTCCCCGTCCCTCGGCTGTGGTCTTTCTTCTGACGGGTCAGGGGCACGGTAGGACATGACTTCTTTCTCAGGGAGATATCCGGACTTAACAAAATTGGCTAGGGTCTCGTTGGTGACGTTGGACCTCATCCAGTTGCAAGTGATGGGAGCCCTGGGAGGCATGGTGAAAGTTGGCAGTCTATGACAAAAAGGAAAATGTCTGGGTTAATTATAAGCCGGAGATCTATAGTTCAAAATTAAGGTGGCGGCTTATGAAGGGGACTAATGATATATGCTCAGGTACAGTGGGTTATTTAAGCCGCAGGGGCATTCAGATTAAGTTGGTTATCTACGGCCTTACTACAGTTAAGCCGGAGGATTCTACGAAGCATGGCTTTCTTTGAACCGGAGGATTAAGCCGCCAAGATTCAATGGTTGCAGTTTTTACTAAGTGTGGTAAAACAGGTTTCACATATTGCCGTAACTTTTTTGGATCAAAATGGTCGGTCCAAAGAAAATTTTCTAGACCTAAAATGCGGACGCAGGGGAGTTCTCGAGCTCGAAGGAGGTCTTATGCAGTGGAAAGAAGTGTGTTTTGCAGGTAAAATGAGTACTAAACAACTACTGCAGCAAGTCTACACAGATCTAAGATCAAACAAGGGCGGCAACTACGAGAACTACTGAAGCTTGCGGACAATGGCGAAGAACACGGACGAACTATTTGAACCCTACTGCAGATCTGTTCTGGCAGGGCAGAAGAGACTCACCGGAGTTGGAGAAGAGCGGAAGTCGCCGCTGTTTATCTGGTCCGAATCAGGGTGATGCAGCGGCCGAGGTTGATGAAGACCGGAGGCGAGACGACGGCGGCGGAGTGCGAGCTCAGTGAGAAAGGCAGCGGCGCGAGGAGGAAGAAGAGATCGTGAGAAGAGCCCGTCGGGCCGGCCTATTTATAAGGCAAGGTCATAAGTGGGCGCGAGATTCAAGGAGACCACGGCGTGGTTCTCTCCCCCCCCCACGACGCCTCGATTTTCGGAATGACAGTAAAAGCAAAGATCCGTTGCGGATCTGGCGGAGTAAAAAACGGACTTAATGGAGGATGACGTCACGGCGGATTATCCGGGGTCCAGATGATGACGTCACTCCGGGTTATGGCCTTCACATGATCGGTAAGCCGAAGATTTTTTTCTGTCAGAAGAGTTGAAGATTGACATGAGCCGGCTCAAATCAATCTGGGGCCTAATGTTGAGGATGTAGACCTTAGAGCCACCCGCCAGGAGGGGCCGGGTTACTCGTACGGTCGTTGCCAGAAGCCCGGAGCCAAGTTTGAAGACGATGGGCCAGAGATGGGCTGAGACCCGGATATGGCTTAAGGCCCGTAGTTACAGTCGTTATTATGGTAGAACTTGTAGTGTAAGGCAAGTATAGTTGAGAGTCCGAGCCGGACACGCTTATGAGCCGGCCGGGACTCTAAGGGCTGCTGGGCGTCAGCCTCCCTATATAAAGGGATGACCCGGCAGCGGTTTAAGGGCGACAACAATCTCATCGAGAGCCGGATATAGCTGTTTAGCTCCCCGGTGATCGTAAACCTAATCAATATCACCTCAAACTGGACGTAGGCTTTTACCTTCACCGTAAGGGGCCGAACCAGTATAAACCCTCGTGTTCCTTGTCCCGCATAACCCCTTCAAGCTTCCTAGCTGCGATGGCTCCACGACTAAGTCCTAGCTCAAGGACATCTGCCGTGACAATTCCACGACAGGTACCCACTTACCCTGATGGGTGACGGGTATGGGAAAAATAGTACCCATCAATGGGTATGGGTACGGGTGATGGGTAAGGCTTGGGATGATGGGTAAGGGTATGGGATGGCTCCACCCGTACCCCAACCCTGCGGGTGCCATCCCTAGGACTATGGGTGTTAAATCACATGGCGATGTGAACTAGATTATTGACTCTAGTGCAAGTGGGAGACTGAAGGAAATATGCCCTAGAGGCAATAATAAAGTTGTTATTTTTATTTCCTTATATCATGATAAATGTTTATTATTCATGCTAGAATTGTATTAACCGGAAACTTAGTACTTGTGTGAATACATAGACAAACAGAGTGTCACTAGTATGCCTCTACTTGACTAGCTCATTGAATCAAAGATGGTTAAGTTTCCTAGCCATAGACATGAGTTGTCATTTGATTAACGGGATCACATCATTAGAGAATGATTTGATTGACTTGACCCATTCCGTTAGCTTAGCATTCGATCGTTTAGTATATTGCTATTGCTTTCTTCATGACTTATACATGTTCCTATGACTATGAGATTATGCAACTCCTGAATACCGGAGGAACACTTTGTGAGCTACCAAACGTCACAACGTAACTGGGTGATTATAAAGGTGCTCTACAGGTGTCTCCGATGGTACTTGTTGAGTTGGCATAGATCGAGATTAGGATTCGTCACTCCGATTGTCAGAGAGGTATCTCTAGGCCCACTCGGTAATACATCTCACTATAAGCCTTGCAAGCATTGCAACTAATGAGTTAGTTGCAGAATGATGTATTACGGAACGAGTAAAGAGACTTGCCGGTAACGAGATTGAACTAGGTATTGAGATACCGACGATCGAATCTCGGGCAAGTAACATACCGATGACAAAGGGAACAACGTATGTTGTTATGCGGTTTGACCGATAAAGATCTTCGTAGAATATGTGGGAGCCAATATGAGCATCCAGGTTCCGCTATTGGTTATTGACCGGAGACGTGTCTCGGTCATGTCTACATAGTTCTCAAACCCGTAGGGTCCGCACGCTTAAAGTTCGGTGACGATCGGTATTATGAGTTTTTGTGTTTTGATGTACCGAAGGTAGTTTGGAGTCCCGGATATGATCACAGACATGACGAGGAGTCTCGAAATGGTCGAGATGTAAAGATCGATATATTGGACGACGATATTCGGACATCGGAAGTGTTCTGGGTGGTTTCGGAGAAAACTGGAGTGCCGGAGGGTTACCGGACCCCCCCGGGAGAAATAATGGGCCTTATGGGCCTTAGTGGAGAGAGAGGGATGGCCTAGGGCAGGCCGCGCGCCCCTCCCCCTCTGGTCCGAATTGGACTAGGAGAGGGGGGCGGGCCCCCCCTTTCCTTCTCCCTCTCCCCCTTCCTTTCCCCCTCCTAGTAGGAGTAGGAAAGAGGGGAGTCCTACTCCTACTAGGAGGAGGACTCCTCCTCCTAGCGCGCCATAGAGGGCCGGCCGGCCTCCCCCCTTGCTCCTTTATATACGGGGGCAGGGGGACACCCCTACACATAAGTTGATCTATTGATCTCTCCCAGCCGTGTGCGGTGCCCCCCTCCACCATAATCCACCTCGATAATATCGTAGCGGTGCTTAGGCGAAGCCCTGCGTCGGTAGCATCATCATCACCGTCATCACGCCGTCATGCTGACGAAACTCTCTGGCGAAGCTCTGCTGGATCGGAGCTCGCGGGACGTCATCGAGTTGACCGTGTGCTGAACTCGGAGGTGCCGTGCGTTCGGTACTTGCATCGGTCGATCGTGAAGACGTATGACTACATCAACCGCGTTGTCATAACGCTTCCGCTTTCGGTGTACGAGGGTACGTGGATACACTCTCCCCTCTTTTTGCTATGCATCACCATGATCTTGCGTGTGCGTAGGATTTTTTTGAAATTACTACGTTCCCCAACAGGGGGTACGTGCAGTGGCGGAGCAAGATTTCTCAAATCCTCTTTTGGAGGAGGGTAGTTGAAGGAAAAACCAAAATAAAATGCTAGTGTTCACATGCATATAGCAAGAAAGTCATCATGTTTGGAAGGGCCTTGGCCCGTGCTGGCCGTTTTGCCTCCGCCACTATGTACGCGGTGGCAACTTTACCTAGCAAGCGCACTTCACATTGGTGCTTTGCCGAGAGAGATGAGCGCTCTACGCCAAACGATCGAGCGAGATCCAAGGGCATCGAAGGTGGACGATGGGGCGATAGATTATAATCGGGTAAAAGGAAACGTTTTCCAATAAAAGAACAACAATACTATTTTCGCTATTGACTGACATGGAAAATGGGGAGGCCGACATTGCTACCAGCGAGGAAGAGATGCATTTTATTTGGGGTAGTTACGGAAATAAACTGTCCATGATCCCCGTCCTTAATCCACGAGCCCGAAGTCGTGCACTTGTTTTTCACGATCAGACAGAGCACTGCATTTGTATCATAGACTTAGGGCGTGTTCTGATCTCTTCCCGCTCCACGCTTCACAAATTTCTGGAGCAGATTCGAGTCGAACGAAATATCAACGAGAAGCTAGCTTCACGAAGCTACAATCGATCGCAGTACAAAAACGTGAAGCGCGGTCGACCCAACTCCACCGATACGAAAAGCTGGAGTTTGCCAATATTATGATGAAAGTGCCGCCGCCAAGTTAAGCTAAGCGAATTGGTACGCTCGCCAAAACATATCGCTGGTCGTTCCCTCCTCGATCGAATCGGTACGAGGCTCATTCCCTTGATGTCTAGCCCAAACTGGGCTGCCCCCAACGGCCCAAACTAGAGCCCAACAAGGCCAGCAACCTTCCAGCTGGGCTTTAACGATGGGAGAAGCTACGCATCACGCCGAACGCTTGGGAATTGCTAGGTGAAGCAAGAAGCTGGCTAGGGAAGCTGGATTTGTGAAGTTTTGCGAAGTTGGAGGAGATCAGAACACACCCTTATGCTTTTATAGGGAGTACTATATTTATGTTATTTTGAAATATCTATATTATTAAAGGAAAGTTGGTCCCCCCTCATTCCTTTGTTTTTTTCTCTCCACGCACGCCCTCCCTCCTTGGTTTTCTGTTGATTTTTTGATACTCCGAACCAATGCCGCAGAAAATTGAACCAACATAAATAGAGAAATTTGGAATAATCTAAATTAAATCGGTACTTTCCCAAAATCACGTCCTGCATTAACTCAATCAAATTAAATCTTCCCAAATCAGAAAAAAAATCAAAACTTTCATTTCCTCTTTTTTTGCGGGGGAATAGCATTGTATTACTCAATCACAACATCTTTACAATCATTCAAAGCTATCTCCACTACTTCGACTAGACCAGCACCTAACCAGGTCATGGTCCTACCTTGGGTTCTAGCAAAACTAGCTAAGCTATCACTAGCTTTATTTTGAGTTCTAGCGATATGAGAAATACAAGTTTTCCGAAGACCCATTAAGTACTTAATCTCTCTAACAATTGAAGAGTAAACAGAACGATCTGTGTCCAAGCTTGATATGAGAGAAACCGCTTCGAGAGAATCCAACTCCAAATTAACTGGCAAATCACTTCGCTGCAAAGCAAGGGAAAGACCCTCCATACACGCACAAAGCTCCGCCTCAAGTGGGTCTCTGCACAAATACAAAGACCTGCATGCAGAAAAGTTGATAGCACCCAGATGATCACACAACATCATACCAGCACCAGCTCCATCTGAAGCAACAAATGAGCCATCAGTATTCAGTTTGCACCACCCCGGTTCCGGCGGAGTCCATCTCCGTTCCTCTTGATCAACATTGCTTCTACCCCTTCTTACCGGGTCTCTCCACTCAATATATGTGAAAGATCATGGATGTCGCCTAGAGGGGGGTGAATAGGCGCTTTAAAATAATTACGATTTAGGCTTGAGCAAATGCGGAATAAACCTAGCGGTTAATTTGTCAAGCACAAAACCTACAACAACTAGGCTCACCTATGTGCACCAACAACTTATGCTAAGCAAGATAAACAACTAAGTGATAGCAAGATATATGACAAGAAACAATATGGCTATCACAAAGTAAAGTGCATAAGTAAAGGGCTCGGGTAAGAGATAACCAAGGCACATGGAGACGACGATGTATCCCGAAGTTCACACCCTTGCGGATGCTAATCTCCGTTTGGAGCGGTGTGGAGGCACAATGCTCCCGAAGAAGCCACTAGGGCCACCGTAATATCCTCACGCCCTCGCACAATGCAAGATGTCGTGATTCCACTAAGGGACCCTTGAGGGCGGTCACCGAACCCGTACAAATGGCAACCCTTGGGGGCGGTCACCGAACCCGTACACTTTGGCAACCCTTGGGGGCGGTCACCTGATGTCTACTACGCAACCTTCTTCTTGTAGACGTTGTTGGGCCTCCAAGTGCAGATGTTTGTAGGACAGTAGCAAATTTCCCTCAAGTGGATGACCTAAGGTTTATCAATCCGTGGGAGGCGTAGGATGAAGATGGTCTCTCTCAAGCAACCCTGCAACCAAATAACAAAGAGTCTCTTGTGTCCCCAACACACCCAATACAATGGTAAATTGTATAGGTGCACTAGTTCGACGAAGAGATGGTGATACAAGTGCAATATGGATGGTAGATATAGGTTTTTGTAATCTGAAATATAAAAACAGCAAGGTAACAAGTAATAAAAGTGAGCGTAAACGGTATTGCAATGCGTTGAAACAAGGCCTAGGGTTCATACTTTCACTAGTGCAAGTTCTCTCAACAATAATAACATAATTGGATCATATAACTATCCCTCAACATGCAACAAAGAGTCACTCCAAAGTCACTAATAGCGGAGAACAAACGAAGAGATTATTGTAGGGTACGAAACCACCTCAAAGTTATTCTTTCGGATCAATATATTCAAGAGTTCATACTAGAATAACACCTTAAGACACAAATCAACCAAAACCCTAATGTCACCTAGATACTCCAATGTCACCTCAAGTATCCGTGGGTATGATTATACGATATGCATCACACAATCTCAGATTCATCTATTCAAACCAACACAAAGTACTTCAAAGAGTGCCCCAAAGTTTCTACCGGAGAGTCAAGACGAAAACGTGTGCCAACCCCTATGCATAAGTTCACAAGGTTACAGAACCCGCAAGTTGATCACCAAAACATAAATCAAGTGGATCACGTGAATATCCCATTGTCACCACAGATAAGCACATGCAAGACATACATCAAGTGTTCTCAAATCCTTAAAGACTCAATCCGATAAGATAACTTCAAAGGGAAAACTCAATTCATTACAAGAGAGTAGAGGGAGAGAAACATCATAAGATCCAACTATAGTAGCAAAGCTCGCGATATATCAAGATCGTGCCAAATCAAGAACACGAGAGAGAGAGAGAGAGATTAAACACATAGAGACTGGTACATACCCTCAGCCCCGAGGGTGAACTACTCCCTCCTCGTCATGGAGAGTGCCGGGATGATGAAGATGGCCACCGGTGAGGGATCCCCCCTCCGACAGGGTGCCGGAATAGGGTCCCGATTGGTTTTTGGTGGCTACAGAGGCTTGCGGCGGCGGAACTCCCGATCTATTGTGCTCCCCGATGTTTTTAGGGTATATGGACATATATAGGCGAAAGAAGTCGGTTAGGGGAGCCACGAGGGGCCCACGAGGGTGGGGGGCGCGCCCAGGGGGGTAGGGCGCGCCTCCTTCCCTCGTGGCTTCCTCGAAGCTTCCCTGACGTCTACTCCAAGTCTCCTGGATTGCTTCCGTTCCAAAAATAACTCTCCCGAATGTTTCATTCCGTTTGGACTCCGTTTGATATTCCTTTTCTTCGAAACACTGAAATAGGCAAGAAAACAACAATTTGGGCTGGGCTTCCGGTTAATAGGTTAGTCCCAAAAATAATATAGAAGTGTTTAGTAAAGCCCATAAACATCCAAAACAGATAATATAATAGTAGGAATACTTCATAAATTATAGATACGTTGGAGACGTATCAGCATCCCCAAGCTTAATTCCTGCTCGTCCTCGAGTAGGTAAATGATAAAAGAAATAATTTATGAAGTGTGAATGCTAGCAGGTGCACAAGTTTGATCAATGATAATTTCAATCACCTTTTCTAGCATCATTATATGTCATAACAGTAGCTCAACTCATAAAACTTCTCACGATCAAGTAACAAGCTATTCACATGTTAAAGTATAGATCATAAATTTTCTTGAAAACTAACAAACAGTTCTCAGTCATCAAACAATTGCAATTCATCTTATTTTCAGGAAGGGTCTATGTCAGAGCTTTGATTTAGCAAACTCCACATACTCAGCTATCATTTAATCTTTCACAATTGCTAACACTCACATGATATTTATGGGTTCAAAGCTTTAATCGGACACAGAGAAAGATAGGGGCTTATAGTTTTGCCTCCCAACCTTTTACCTCAAGGGTAATGTCAACAATAATAGTTCATGATAACTTACATCCAATTGGATATATATATCAGGATCTTTCCAACACAATGTGCTTGCCAAAGGATAAAATGTAAAACGGAAAGGTGAAGATCACCATGACTCTTGAACAAGGTATAAGACAAGAATAAAAGGTAGACCCTTCGCAGAGGGAAGCAGAGGTTGTCATGCGCTTTATAGTTGGATGCACAAAATCTTAATGCGAAAGAACGTCACTTTATATTGCCACTTGTGATAGGAACCTTTATTATGCAGTCCGTCGCTTTTATTGCTTCCACATCACAAGATCCTATAAATCTTATTTTCTCCACACTAATAGATCATACATATTTAGAGAGCAATTTTTATTGCATGCACCGATGACAACTTACTTGAAGGATCTTACTCAATCTATAGGTAGGTAAGGTGGACTCTCATGGCAATACTGATTTAAAGGATGTTTGGAAGCACAAGTAGTACCTCTAATTGGTGCAAAGAATTTGGCTAGCATGAGGGGGAAAGGCAAGCTCAGCATGTTGGATGATCCATGACAATATACTTTATTTCGGATATAAGAAGACATAACCCATTACATTGTCTTCCTTGTCCAAGATCAACCTGTTAGCATATCATATTTTAATGAGTGCTC
The DNA here is from genome assembly GCF_018294505.1 of Triticum aestivum. Taxonomy (NCBI): domain Eukaryota; kingdom Viridiplantae; phylum Streptophyta; class Magnoliopsida; order Poales; family Poaceae; genus Triticum; species Triticum aestivum. The sequence continues at coordinate 75,937,396 of NC_057799.1, forward strand.
ACAATTACAAAAGATGTCCAAGATAGTATATTTATATGTGAAATCTCTCTTCCCTCAATATTCTTTCATGAATTGTTCAAGTGACCAATACAATGTTTGCTAATTTTCAATAAATTTACCACCTCTACTTCTTATATGTGAAGTTATTACTCCCCATGGGATAAGCATATGAAACATATATAATTTCAGATTTATTATATTCAATTCATTCAACCATTTACTCATAGGATATATGTGAAGCACGTGAATGAATAACAAACTACTCCGAAAGATATAAGTAAAGATCAATGGGTAGTTGAATAATTATTTAGCTATGTGAAGAGTCTCTATTTAATAATTTCAGATCTTGATATTTTATTCAAACAGCAAGCAAAACAAAATAAAACGACATTTCAAGGATAGCACTCATCATGTGAAGAAGCTAAAACTTAGGCTCAACCGATACTAACCGATAATTGTTGAAGAAGAAAGGTGGAATGCCTACCGGGGCATCCCCAAGCTTAGATGCTTGAGACTTCTTGCAATATTATCTTGGGGTACCTTTGGCATCCCCAAGCTTGAACTTTTGCGTCTCCTTAATTCCTTTTATATCACGGTTTCCTAGATCTCGAAAGCTTCATCCACACCAAACTCAACAAGAACTCGTGAGATAAGTTAGTATAAACCAATGCAAAAACCTTGTCATCTTCTACTGTAACAAATCACTAAAATTATTATTCAACATTTCATACTAAATGCCTCTGCATATTTAATAGTCCTATCCTCAAATAGAATCATTAAACAAGCAAACATATGCAAACATAACAGCAATCTGCCTAAACAGGACAGTCTATAAAGAATGCAGCAAGATCCATACTTCCCTAGCTCCAAAAATTATGAAAGAAAATTCCCACTGTAGTAAATTTATCAGAGCTTATTATGCAAAAGGTTTCAACATTTTATAACATTCTGACTTTTCTAGGGAATTTTTGCAACAGCGGTAAACTTTCTGTTTTCAAACAGCAACATGTAGACTTGTAAAATAAGCATGGTAAAAGCTATCCTTGACATTTTTATTAAAAATAGAGATTCAAAACATTATTCTAAATAACAGCAAGCAAATACTAACAAAATAAAACGACGCTCCAAGAAAAACACATATCATGTGGTGAATAAAAATATAGCTCCAAGTAAAGTTACCGATGAACGAAGACGAAAGAGGGGATGCCATCCGGGGCATCCCCAAGCTTAGGCTCTTGGTTGTCCTTGAATATTACCTTGGGGTGCCTTGGGCATACCCAAGCTTAGGCTCTTGCCACTCCTTATTCCATAGTCCATCGAATCTTTACCCAAAACTTGAAAACTTCACAACACAAAACTTAACAGAAAACTCGTAAGCTCCGTTAGTATAAGAAAATAAATCACCACTTTTGGTACTGTTATTAACTCATTATAAATTCATATTGGTGTAATATATACTGTATTCCAACTTCTCTATGGTTCATACCCTCCGATACTACTCATAGATTCATCAAAATAAGCAAACAACACATAGAAAACAGAATCTGTCAAAAACAGAACAGTCTGTAGTAATCTGTATCAAACGTATACTTCTGGAACTCCAAAAATTATGAAATAAATTTCTGGACCTGAGGAATTTTTCTATTAATCTTCTGCAAAAAGAATCAACTTAAAAGAACTCTTCTGTAAAAAATGACAGCTAAACTCGTGAGTGCAAAGTTTTTGTTTTTTACAGCAAGATCACATTAACTTCTACCCAAGTCTTCCCAAAGGTTCTACTTGGCACTTTATTGAAAAAAAGCTATAAAACATGATTACTACAGTAGATTAATCATGTGAACACACAAAAACAGTAGGGGTAAATATTGGGTTATCTCCCAACAAGCGCTTTTCTTTAATGCCTTTCTAGCTAGGCATGATGATTTCAATGATGCTCACATAAAAGATAAGAGTTGAAACATAGCGGGAGCATCATGAAGAATATGACTAGCACATTTAAGTCTAACCCACTTCCTATGCATAGGGATTTCATGATCAAACAACTTATGGAAACAATAATCAACTAGCATAGGAAGGCAAAACAAGCATAACTTTAAAACTTTAAGCACATAGAGAGGAAACTTGATATTATTGCAATTCCTACAAGAATATATTCCTCCCTCATAATAATTTTCAGTAGCATCATGAATGAACTCAACAATATAACCAGCACATAAAGCATTCTTTTCATGATCTACAAGCATAGAAATTTTATTACTCTCCACATAAGCAAAATTCTTCTCATTCGGAATAGTGGGAGTATCATAAGAGACTCGAATACTATAAATTGTTTCCACATTAAAAGAGTAATGTTTAGAAAAAGGGTAATCATAATCATGAAATTTTTTATAAATAAGGCCATCACTTCTTTTTATAGCATAAGTATCATCACAATAATCATCATAAGTAGGAGGCATGCTATCATCATAATAAATTTTCTCATCAAAACTTGGGAGGCTAAAAATACCATCTTCATTAAACATAGCATCCCCAAGCTTGGGACAAACATTAAGTGCAGCAAATATATCCTCAAACATGTCATTATCATCAAACATAGCATCCCCAATCTTGGGCCTTTTCATATCATAAGCATAATCACTCTCATCATTAATAGTATGGAATGCACCAATAGTATAGCAATTATCATCATCACAATGAGTAATAGGAGCAACATCATTTGGGAGGGATACCTTTCTACCTTTGCTTCTCCATCTTTTCTTTTTCTTCTTCATGTCATGTGTGGGTTTAACCCTCTTTTTGGAGCTCCTTATTAACGAGATTGGTTGAATAGAAGGCTCCTCCTCGTTACCTGATTCATCATAAGAAATAATAGGAGAATATTGGGAAGTCTCTTCCCTTTCATTAGTATTCTCTTCATCTTCTATTTGTTTTCTTTTATTTATGTAATTGGCAATATAAGGATTTTCAATGCAATTCACCGCACAATACATAAAAATTTCTTCTAGATCAAAATCAAGAACTTTATCAAGGACAAATTCTGGCATATCCTTAGTTATATGTTTCATTTCTTCATAACCCAAAAGCAAACTAAGTTCATTATGATGTGCAAGGGAAATCAAGTCATCACAATTTTTGGACACGGTATGATCATGAAACAATTTGCATTGGGTATTTAAATGATCATGTTCATTGCAGAGTTCACAAGGATGGCAAAGAAATTTTAAATTTTCGGCACAAGCATCTAGCCTTTCTTGCAACCATTTAGTTTCCAAATACTTATGCCTCTTGCAAATTCTATCTTCCCTATTTGGTGTGTACTTGCAAGCTCTATGTATTCCACAAAAGTTGACATGCTTATAAGAGACATTTTCATCATGACCAGTGCAATCATCATTAGTACTATGGATATTCAAAGAATTCATACTAACAACATTGCAATCATGCTCATCATTCAAATATTTAGTGCATAACATTCTAATGCATTCTTCTTCTAACATTTTGGCACAATTATCGGAATCCTTATTTTCATGAAAGATATTAAAAAGATGAAGCATGTGAGGCACCCTCAATTCCATTTTTTTGTAGTTTTCTTTTATAAAATAAACTAGTGATAAACTAGAAACTAAAAGATTCGATTGCAAGATCTAAAGATATACCTTCAAGCACTCACCTCCCCGGCAACGGCGCCAGAAAAGAGCTTGATGTCTACTACGCAACCTTATCCTTGTAGAAGTTGTTGGGCCTCCAAGTGCAGAGGTTTGTAGGACAGTAGCAAATTTCCCTCAAGTGGATGACCTAAGGTTTATCAATCCATGGGAGGTGTAGGATGAAGATGGTCTCTCTCAAACAACCCTGCAACCAAATAACAAAGAGTCTCTTGTGTCCCCAACACACCCAATACAATGGTAAATTGTATAGGTGCACTAGTTCGGTGAAGAGATGGTGATACAAGTGCAATATGGATGGTAGATATAGGTTTTTGTAATCTGAAAACATAAAAACAGCAAGGTAACTAATGATAAAAGTGAGCACAAACGGTAATGCAATGCTAGGAAACAAGGCCTAGGGTTCATACTTTCACTAGTGCAAGTTCTCTCAACAATAATAACATAATTGGATCATATAACTATCCCGCAACATGCAACAAAGACTCACTCCAAAGTCACTAATAGCGGAGAACAAACGAAGAGATTGTTGTAGGGTACGAAACCGCCTCTAATTTATTCTTTCGGATCGATCTATTCAAGAGTTCGTACTAGAATAACACCTTAAGACACAAATCAACCAAAACCCTAATGTCACCTAGATACTCCAATGTCACCTCAAGTATCCGTGGGTATGATTATACGGTATGCATCACACAATCTCAGATTCATCTATTCAAACCAACACAAAGTACTTCAAAGAGTGCCCCAAAGTTTCTACCGGAGAGTCAAGACGAAAACGTGTGCCAACCCCTATGCATAAGTTCACAAGGTTACGGAACCCGCAAGTTGATCACCAAAACATACATCAAGTGGATCACGTGAATATCCCATTGTCACCACAGATAAGCACATGCAAGACATACATCAAGTGTTCTCAAATCCTTAAAGACCCAATCCGATAAGATAACTTCAAAGGGAAAACTCAATCCATTACAAGAGAGTAGAGGGGGAGAAACATCATATGATCCAACTATAGTAGCAAAGCTCGCGATACATCAAGATCGTGCCAAATCAAGAACGCGCGAGAGAGAGAGATCAAACACATAGATACTGGTACATACCCTCAGCCCCAAGGGTGAACTACTCCCTCCTCGTCATGGAGAGCGCGGGGTTGATGAAGATGGCCACCGGTGAGGGATCCCCCCTCCGGCAGGGTGCCGGAACAGGGTCCCGATTGGTTTTTGGTGGCTACAGAGGCTTGTGGCGGCGGAACTCCCAATCTATTGTGCTCCCCGATGTTTTTAGAGTATATGGACATATATAGGCGAAAGAAGTCGGTCAGGGGAGCCACGAGGGCGCGCCCAGGGGGTAGGGCGCGCCTCCCTGCCTCGTGGCTTCCTCGAAGCTTCCCTGACGTCTACTCCAAGTCTCCTGGATTGCTTCCGTTCCAAAAATAACCCTCCCGAAGGTTTCATTCTGTTTGGACTTCGTTTGATATTCCTTTTCTTCGAAACACTAAAATAGGCAAGAAAACAACAATTTGGGCTGGGCCTCCGGTTAATAGGTTAGTCCCAAAAATAATATAAAAGTGTTTAGTAAAGCCCATAAACATCCAAAACAGATAATATAATAGCATGAATACTTCATAAATTATAGATACGTTGGAGACGTATCATCACCGAAACCCGTCAAATTGCTCGAGGCGACCTCCACAACCTAATTGGAGACCCCGACGCTTGCCCAGAGCTTTACACCACAATGATTGAACTCCGAACACCACCAACCGTCTAGAGCGCCCAACCACCCAAGAGGAACAAGCTCAAGGGTACCAAGCACCCAAGAGTAATAAGCTTCTCAACTTCTAACTTCCACGTATCACCATGGAGAACTCAAACCTATGCACCAAATGCAATGGCAAGGGCACACGGAGTGCCCAAGTCCTTCTCTCCCAAATCCCACCAAAGTAACTAATGCTAGGGAGTAAAATGAGAGGAAGAACAAGAAGGAGAACACCAAGAACTCCAAGATCTAGATCCAAGGGGTTTGAGGGAGTCCTGGATTAGGGGGTCCTCGGACAGCCGGACTATATCCTTTGGCCTGACTGTTGGACTATGAAGATACAAGATTGAAGACTTCGACCCGCGTCCGGATGGGACTCTCCTTGGCGTGGAAGGCAAGCTTGGCAATACGGATATGTAGATGTCCTCCCTTGTAACCGACTCTGTGTAACCCTAGCCCCCTCCGGTGTCTATATAAACCGGAGGGTTTAGTCCGTAGGACAACAACAATCATACCATAGGCTAGCTTTTAGGGTTTAGCCTCTACGATCTCATGGTAGATCAACTCTTGTAATACTCATATCATCAAGATCGATCAAGCAGGAAGTAGAGTATTACCTCCATCGAGAGGGCCCGAACCTGGGTAAACATCGTGTCCCCCGCCTCCTGTTACCATCCGCCTTAGACGCACAGTTCGGGACCCTCTACCCGAGATCCGCCGGTTTTGACACCGACATTGGTGCTTTCATTGAGAGTTCTACTGTGCCGTCATCATAAGGCTGGATGGCTCGCCTCGTTGGCAGGGACAACATCACTTCTGGGGGAGCCCTGGATGTAGGCCAAACTCTCCGACTAGGCGGTTTCGTCATGACCGCCTGTTCGGCCGCTGCGCCGACGATGACTTCCCGGGTCATCGAAAACAGCCTCCACGTCAGCTCGGGACTCGCCGAGCAGTTGGATCCAATAGAACTCTCTTCTTCGAATGAGCTCTTGGATCGCATCGCCGCTTTGGGAGTCGCTACAGACTATGATCAGATCGAGCTTAAACCTGACTAAAGGGAGATTAACTCCCGCTGGTCACCCATCAGATAGCGGTGGTGGAGGAGCAATGCGGCGATTCTTCCTCTATCTTGAGGACAAACTATGTCCAGATTCCCGAGCTCTCTGAGCCGGATACCCGTCTACGGGAGGACATCGCCCAAACCCTGAACCTAGAATCAGGCAGCGGGCCAGACCTATCGGGGAACATCCCGGAGCCCGAACTCCCAAGATCGGAAACTCCTCTGCCCCTGGGTCTCAGATCGGATCAAGGTTCGGTCTTAAATCCACCCACCCACCCAGACATAAACGATCTTTCCCACATTAGACAAGAGCCCCAGGAGACAGTACACCACTATTGGGCCAAATTCCTCCTTGTAATGAACAAGGTCAAGGACTGTCGCGAGGAAGACGCAATTTCATTCTTTTGCAATAATTGCACCGACACGGGAATCCTCAATGCCATAAGTCACCGTGACATAGAACACTTCGCTGACTTGGCGGCCATAGTACGGAAGTACTGTGCGATGGAAAGCGCCTGGAAAACCCAAACAAAATTTTGGGATGCTCCGGCTCTGACAAAACCCCCAGTCCGAACTGAAAGGGTGCACTCTCGTAAGTCGCCCGACCCAATTACAAAGAAGCAAAAGCCCACTACAGGGCGTGGAACCGTATTGGAGGGATGGCTTAATGGGCCATGCAAAATCCACATTACAGCGGATACCATACCAACACACAGCCTTAGAGCATGTTGGGTACTCCGGCAGGTGGCCAAGAGCGGTGAGGCTCTCCTCATTAAAAATACCGCAGAGCACCATCCCGTGGATAACAACATTACAGTATTGAAAGTCTTCAAGACCTTCGCCTCAAATAATAGGCGTAAGAGAGCACTCCGCAGCCTTGACGAAGTCTGCCACGTGGCAGCAATAAATCCATGGAGCGACACGGCTATCACCTTCAATGCCAGTGACGAACCTAAATTCCGAACAGTCCGAGCACCAGCCGCCTTGGTCCTTAGTCCAATTGTGGACGGCTTTTGGCTTACTAAAGTGCTCATGGACGGCGACGGCGGATTAAACCTCATTTATGAGGAGACTCTTCAAAAAATGGAAATAGACAGAAACCGCATTGAGCAAAGCAGCACGACCTTCAGAGGAATCAACCCTAGTCGGGAGGCACGATGCGCTGGGAAAATCACACTAGATGTGGTATTCGGCACGCCGGAGAATTATAGGTCCGAAGGAATTACATTCCAAGTGGCCCCGTTTAGTAGCGGATACCACGCCCTTCTAGGGCAGGAGGCATTGATGATCTTCCAAGCCATACCCCTTCTGTTTTAACACAATGCCCTTCGGGCTCAAAAACGCCGGTGCAACCTATCAACGCATGATTCAGACATGCTTGGAAACACAGATCGGCAAAACCGTGGAGGCATATGTAGACGATGTGGTTATTAAAACAAGACACGTCGAATCCTTAATAGACGACTTGAGGCTCACGTTCGATAATCTCCGAACATACAACATCAAGCTCAATCCGGAAAAATGCGTTTTTGGCGTGCCCGCCGGAAAGCTCTTGGGCTTCATCGTCTCTAGTAGAGGAATTGAAGCAAATCCGGCTAAAATCCGAGCTCTGTCACAGTTGGCTATCCCAACTGACCTCAAGCAAATCCAAAAATTAACTGGATGTGTGGCGGCCTTAAGCCGCTTTATCTCCCGATTAGGAGAAAAGGCACTACCCCTTTATCGCCTCCTTCGGCGCACCGAACACTTCGAGTGGACGGATGCGGCCACGGCCGGATTGGAAGAAATAAAAGCCATCCTGGCCACCAACCCAATCTTGGCCGCGCCAAATATCGGTGAACCAATGCTGTTATATATAGCGGCAACTCACCAAGTTGTAAGCGCAGTGCTCGTCGTTGAACGAGAGACGGACGGACATAAATTCCCACTTCAAAAGCCGGTATACTATGTATCCACCGTCCTCACTCCATGCAAATCACGGTACCCACATTATCAAAAGATAGCATACATGGTATTTATGGCATCCCAGAAACTACGACACTACTTTCAAGAGTGTTCAATTATGGTGGCCTCGGAAGTACCACTCAACGACATAATAAACAACCGCGATGCCACAGGCCGGATTGCCAAATGGGCTATCGAGCTCCTCCCATTCGACATAACATATAGACCACGGCGAGCCATTAAGTCGCAAGTACTGGCCGATTTTGTCGCCGAGTGGACAGAAGCCGAACTCCCTAAAGAATACGACGCGTACTCCAATTTGATTATGCACTTCGACGGCTCTAAAATGTTGGCTGCTCTGGGGGCTGGCGTCGTCCTGACGTCCCCCACCGGAGATACAGTCCAATACGTACTCCAAATACTATACACAGACTCCAACAACGCAGCCAAATACGAGGCCCTGTTACATGGTCTCCGGATGGCAGTTTCCATGGGCATTCAACGCATGGAGGTGCGTGGGGACTCGAACCTCGCAATATCTCAAATAAATGGAGACTTCGACACCAAGGATCCGAAAATGGCGGCTTATCGCAACGCCGTCCTCAAAATGTCAGCTCGGTTCGAGGGGCTTGAATTCCACCATGTGGCTCGGGAAAACAATCAGGCGGCGGATATCCTCGCCCGTATCGGTGCTAAGCGCGACCCTGTCCCACCTAACATCTTCTTGGAAAGGCTGTTTAAGCCATCCGTAGTATGGGAAGGGGACACCGGTAACAATAGTCCGGACCCGGACCCGGCCACAACACCAGATACCGAACACTCTGACATAATCGGAGGCTTTGCCACCGAAATAACACCTTCAACCCACGTGATAATGGCCGTCATCGCCCCGTGGACAGAACCATTCCTGGCCTACCTAACCAGGCAGGAACTACCAGAGGACCAAAATGAGGCACGCTGCATAGTGCGGCGGTCTAAAGCCTACAAGGTCCACGAGGGAGAGCTTTATAAGAAAAGCACTACCGGAGTCCTTCAAAGGTGCATCTCCGAAGAGGAAGGGCGGAAGCTTTTGGCAGAAATCCATGCTGGACTCGGCGGCCACCACGCTGCAGCCCGGGCCCTTGTAAGCAAGGCCTTCCGTACAGGTTTCTATTGGCCGACGGCCCGAGCAGACGCACAGGACCTTGTTAAACGTTGCGTCGGTTGCCAGCTCTTCGCAAACCAAAGCCATATGCCGCCCACCGCTCTCCAAACCATCCCCATTACTTGGCCCTTTGCGGTCTGGGGGCTTGATATGGTCGGACCCCTCAAAGGGGGAACCCATAAGAAAAAATACCTATTGGTCATGGTGGACAAATTCACCAAATGGATAGAAGCCAAACCAGTCAAAACAGCTGAATCCGGACCAGTGATAGACTTCATATCTGGGATCGTACACCGTTACGGCATCCCCCATAGCATCATCACTGACAATGGCTTGAACTTTACAGCCGACGAGGTAAAACCGTGGTGCAGCAACATGGGCATCAAGCTCGATTATGCTTCTGTCTATCACCCGCAAACTAACGGTCAAGTCGAGCGAGCAAATGGTCTTATCATGAGCGGCATTAAACCCATATTAGTGCGGTCCTTAAAGGAATCAAACACGCACTGGGTAGAGGAGCTCGACTCCGTACTATGGGGGCTGCGGACCACGCCGAATCGCACTACTTTATACACACAGTTTTTTATGGTGTACGGCGCAGAGGCGGTACTGCCCTACGACATAATTCATGACTCACCTCGAGTGCGCATGTATGAAGAAAAAGAGGCCGAACTTGATCGGGAGGACAGTTTGGACGCCCTGGAGGAGGAGCGTGACCTGGCAAAAGCCCGTTCCACATTCTATCAGCAACAGGCTCGAAGGTATCAAAGCAGGGAAGTACGGGCCAAAACTTATAACGTTGGCGAACTCGTTCTACGCCTACCGGAGAAGAAAAAGAACAAGCTCAAGCCCAAATGGGAAGTCCCTTCATTATTGACCAAGTTCTAACCAATGGAGCGTACCGTCTGCGGGATGCATCGGACAATCGACTCGAGCCAAACCCATGGAACGCAGCCAGACTCCGAAGGTTCTACGCCTAGTGCCGGACTCCATGTTCGTCTCCTTACCTCCGTCAATTTTTTATATACCCATTATCTGTCTTTTATCTCTTTCTTTTTGCCTTTTTCTTCAAGGCCTTAAAAGGCTCAATTGTGTCTCGACTACACAATCTTGATGCGATAACCGCGCTCATTATAGTTGGGGGTTTCTTATACAGAAGCTTATATAACTATTCTACGGGCTCTAGGCCCCACACATGTGTTATTCTTCCACATGTACCTTTTTTCGCCATTATATGCATCGATATGACTTAAGTTTTAACAAAGCTGGGTTGCCTGCCTCTTGTGTTTATGCCCTATGTTCCTGTTAATTCGGCTAGGGCATAAGGGGAGCACCTCTGCGATTGTTACTGCGGGGTCAGCCGAATGTGTACCTCAGACTGGGTGAAGCCGATAGCTAGCGTTCTTAAGGGAATACTCGGTCGGTGAACAAAAGATGACTTTTATTTATTTTAATACATGCCCCCAGATGTTTATAGCCTGCGTCTCTTTTTGCAGTTCGGACATGCACATTAGGGCATGCGTACCCAGGGAAAGGAACCCTTAACGGAACTATTCTCCCTGGAAGATGTTTCTTACTATCCATGTAATATAACATAGCTAGTTGGGTAATTGTCTGTTCAAGCACTTATGACCCCTACGCCTGGTTTCCACGCGTACCCCGGTTTTTATATAACTGAGCGGGTATTCGGATACACTCCGGACTATCGGGTCCAGAGGTCGAAGCGAAAAGGTCCGCCATGACAAATGATTTACAATCCGGCTAGGGACAATATATGTCATTTGAAGTACACAGTCACTTAGACTGACTAAATTCTTCTTCTATACCATCCAACAGGCTGTCTAGCTGTGACGCCCCCGATTTGACTGTACACTAATCATGCACGCAAACGTGTACGATCAAGATCAGGGACTCACGGGAAGATATCACAACACAACTCTAAAACATAAATAAGTCATACAAGCATCATAATACAAGCCAGGGGCCTCGAGGGCTCGAATACAAGTATTGATCATAGACGAGTCAGCGGAGGCAACAATATCTGAGTACAGACATAAGTTAAACAAGTTTGCCTTAAGAAGGCTAGCACAAACTGGGATACAGATCGAAAGAGGCGCAGGCCTCCTGCCTGGGATCCTCCTAACTACTCCCGGTCGTCGTCAGCGGCCTGCACGTAGTAGTAGGCACCTCCGGTGTAGTAGGAGTCGTCGGCGGCGGTGGCGTCTGGCTCCTGGGCTCCAGCATCTGGTTGCGACAACCAGGTAGAAGGGAAAGGGGGAAAAGAGGGAGAAAAGCAACCGTGAGTACTCATCCAAAGTACTCGCAAGCAAGGAGCTACACTACATATGCATGGGTATATGTGTACAGGGCCATATCGGTGGACTGAACTGCAAAATGCCAGAATAAGAGGGGGATAGCTAATCCTGTCGACGACTATGCTTCTGGCCACCTCCATCTTGCAGCATGTAGGAGAGAGTAGATGGTAAGTTCACCAAGTAGCATCATATAGCATAAACCTACCCGGCGATCCCCTCCACATCGCCCTGTTAGAGAGCGATCACCGGGTTATATCTGGCACTTGGAAGGGTGTGTTTTGTCAAGTATCCAGTTCTAGTTGTCATAAGGTCAAGGTACAACTCCGGGTCGTCCTTTTACCGAGGGACACGGCTATTCGAATAGATAAACTTCCCTGTAGGGGTGCACCACATAACCCAACACGCTCGATCCCATTTGGCCGGACACACTTTTCTGGGTCATGCCCGGCCTCGGAAGATCAACACGTCGCAGCCCCACCTAGGCACAACAGAGAGGTCAGCACGCCGGTCTAAATCCTATGGCGCAGGGGTCTGGGCCCATCGCCCATTGCACACCTGCATGTTGCGAGGAGCAGACCTAGCCTAGCAGGCGTTCCAGTCCAATCCGACGCGCGCCGCTCCATCGCTGACGTCAAGAAGGCTTCGGCTGATACCACGACGTCGAGTGCCCATAACTGTTCGCGCGTAGTTGGTTAGTGCGTATAGACCAAATGGCCAGACTCAGATCAAATACCAAGAACTCGTTAAGCGTGTTATTTTGAAGTAACCGCGGACACCGACCAGGGCCAGGCCCACCTCTCTCCTAAGTGGTCTCAACCTGCACTGTCGTTCCGCCACAAAGTAACAGTCGGGGGCCGTCAGGAACACAGGCCCACCTCTACCGGGATGGAGCCACCTGTCCTTTCAGCCCCCTCATCGGAATCACTTGTGGGTACTCAACGAGCTGACCCGACTTTAGTCACCACATGTGTAATGTATATAAAGTATATAGTATATACCCGTGATCACCTCCCGAAGTGGTCACGGCCCAGTAGTATAGCATGGCAGACGGACAAGAGTGTAGGGCCACTGATGGAACACTAGCATCCTATACTAAGCAGTAGGATAGCAGGTAAGGGTAATAACTGTAGCAACAATGACAGGCTATGCAGCAGAATAGGATTAACCGAAAGCAGTAACATGCTACATTCTTCTAATGCAAGTAGTATAGAGAAGAATAGGCGATATCTAGTGATCAAGGGGGGGGGGGCTTGCCTGGTTGTTCTGGCAATGAGGGGTCGTCAACACCGTAGTCGAACTGGGGTCACCGGCAGTCTTGGGGTCTACCGGAAAGAAGTAACGGAGGGGGAACACAATAAATAACAGAGCAATCAAAGCATCACAAAGCATAACATGGCAATGAGCGGGACTAGGTGTGCCCTAACGTGGTATTAGGTGATACCGGCGAAGGGGGGAAACATCCGGGAAAGTATTCCCGGCGTTTTGCGTTTTCGGACAAACGGGCCGGAGGGGAAAAATTGCGAGTTTGCTATGCTAGGGATGTGTGGAGGACGAACGGGTTGCGTATCCGGATTCGTCTCGTCGTTCTGAGCAACTTTCATGTACAAAGTTTTTCCATCCGAGCTACGGTTTATTTTATATTAATTTTTAAAGTTTTTAAATCATTTTTTTAGAATTAACAGAATTAATTTAATACTAAAATACATTTCTGACGTCAGCATGATGTCAACACGACATCAGCAGTCAACCAATCAGTTGACTGGGTCAAACTGACGTGTGAGTCCTACTGTCATTGACTAAGACTAATTAAACAGGTTAATTAGTTTCATAAGTAATTAGGTCAACCTAACTAAGATTAATTAAGTTAATTAATTCGTTAATTAATTAATATTTTATTATTTATTTATTTATTCTTTTTAAATTCTTTTTTAAATCTCTTTTTCTTTATCATTCTAGGGCTGGGCCCCGTTTGTCGGTGGCTCATCCGAGCCACCAGGGCTACCAGGCGCGAGCTAACCGGGGCTGCAGCGGAGCGGAGCCCGGGGCGTGCGGGCGCGAGCGCTGGCGGCCAGGAGCCGTGCGACGGCGACCGGAGCAGCAGATGGCAGCAGCAGCGGGTGGCGGCTGTAGCGAGTGGTGGGGGCAGGGGCGCGGGTCGCCGGAGCCAGAGGGAGCGGGTGCGCACGACAGTGATGGGTGCGGCCGACGCGGGTGTGGGCGCACGGTGCGCGGCGACCGCGAGGAGGAGAGGAGGAGCGGAACGGCGACTCACGGCCGTTGACGGGGAGCGGAGGCGGCGAGGCACGGTGGAGAGCCGCGGGGAGGAGGTCGGGGAGGACGTCCGGCGGCGCTGGGTGAAGCAGAGGCGGGGGAACGGGGTGGTCCGGTGATGGAGAGGCGGGGCGGGGCAGTCCAGCAAGCGACGAGGTGGGGCGTCGGGGTGGCGCCGGGGACGGGCGCCGGCGTCAGGGGCGCGGGGCGGCGCGGGATCTGGCTCCTCTTCCCCGATCCAGATGGGGAAGGGGAGAGAGGCATGGGAGAGATTGAGGGGAGTGGGGAATCGTGGGGGAACCGGGGTGTAGTGGGCTAGGGTTGCGGGGTGGGGGTTATGCAGGGGCGCGGCTGGGCCAGCCTAATGGCCTGGTGCCCTGCTGGGCCGAATGGCCCAGGGGAGGGGGGTCTTGCTTCATTTTTTTTGCTTTGTTTTGTTTTTGTTTTACTTTACTTTTTCTGTTTATAGTTTAGAATCTAATTATTTTAGTTTTTTAAAACACACCTTTAGCACCTAGATTAGCATATCAAGTTAGACCAGGGCCATAGAAAGTTTAGTGCCAAATTAAATTAGTTAAATGTTATATTAACTATAAAAGTATTTACTTAATTGTTTTACCTACTGTTTTAATTATTGTAGAGCCTTTAAACACTTCGTCAAAGTTTGGCTTCGCCACCACAATTACCTATGATTTATCCGACACATTTAGAACATTTTTGTTTTAGCGTTTGAAAACTTTTGCTGTTCGCTTGATTTTGAATTTGAATTTGAATCGGTTTCGAACTAACTTAATATTAGCAACAGTAATCGAGGTGACGTGGCATCATTCACAAAGTTTTACTGTAGCTTAATTACCCGGGCGTCACAAATCTCCTCCACTACAAGAAATCTCGTCCCGAGATTTAAGAGGGGAGTAAGGGGGAAGAATAGATTACGAAATTCTAACGATTCTTCTCGGTCTTGGTTGCTCTTCTCGAAGAGGTCGATCCATTACATTGTTGCCTTCATTTCTCTGCCTCAAGTCATCATGATGAAGTCGGCATCCTTTCTTCGGGAACTCCATCGTACTTACGAAAGAGTAAAGGGTGGGTAGTCGGGAGAACAGACCTCTGCAAGGTTGTCTATCTGGTCGATAACATCAGGGAAGGTGGCGGAAGTAACTCTCGAATTGAAACTTAAGAAATTATCGAGAGCAAAGTAAGAAGGAGCAAAGTAGAAGTTTCAAGCGCATAGGCAATCGTTCGTTGCCTGATATGAAATGTGAAAGGGGTTCAGAGCAATGGGAATAAGTATTGTGTCTGATACCAGAATAGATCACTAGGCGGGTGGCCCATGAACTACATACGAAGTCAAGCTCTAGGAATAACTTTGGCAACAGGGTGTACAGGAGAGTCAGGTTTCGATCTTGTGGAACTGTGGGTTATGGGCCCACCATGTGGGTTAAAAGTAGAAAGGGTGCTGACATCTTGCACGGTCATGATAGTAAGGTATGTTAGAGGGTAGCCTGCCATTTATTTTGGCAACAACGTTGGTACCAAGGGCGAGGGAGAAAGAGAACCATTTTCCTGCTCGTTGAATGAGGCGGACCAATAGGCAAAGTTCTCATCCATCGGTGGTTACCGGAATGTCATCAACAATAGTAACAGGGTCTTACTGACTAGGTTGTACGACGAGGTGTTTACATAAGCAGGAGAATATTACTGCCTAGATCATATAGACCACAAGAAAGGTTAAACAAGACAATGGAATGGAAAATGTGATTATCAGATTAATCAGAACAATGTAAAGGAAAATGTGTTTAAACACATATTTCAGGGGTATATCCTTCCCAAAGACAAAAAAAGCATGATATCCATGACAGGATATAACGTAGAAAACCATTTAGGTAACAGGAGAGGAAGTTCATGACATTACCCAGTCAACGGTGTTTGAATAATTGGTAAAGGAAATTTAGCATGGTGCTTAAAATGTTCTTATCGATGATCAGAGTACCACAGACATGCTTCGAGATAGCATTGACATGGTCTTCAAGCAAAGGTCAGACTTCGGATATACGAAGGATCCATCAGGACAACTTGTAGAATAAGTTTTACAATTTCCTCATGGAAGAATGGATAGCCTTGCTAAAAGGAAAATTATAACAATAGGTCCTCCGGTCAGGTGTGCTAGGCATGTCATCAACTTACCGAGTCATATAAAGACCAATGTTATAACTCTTGGAAAGATGTTCCAACCATCATATCTGACCGAGGTTCAGATCCGATTGATGTCAGGATACCTCCGACTTAGGATGCCTGAGAAGAAAAGGTGCAACACAAATTGACGAGATGACCATGTAAGATTTTTGGGAAATGAACTATGGGGGCGAGTCCCGACACAAGAGTTCATCATTTAAACCAAAGAGAGGATGAAGAGGTGGATGATGGACTCAGCGACAATTCATCGAGGTTTCCAAAAAGACGGATTCCCACAA
Source organism: Triticum aestivum (assembly GCF_018294505.1). NCBI lineage: Eukaryota > Viridiplantae > Streptophyta > Magnoliopsida > Poales > Poaceae > Triticum > Triticum aestivum. Next base: position 75,954,030 of record NC_057799.1, read on the forward strand.
TTATGAGAACAAGGAGAAAATATTTGTCAGATCAAATGTTATATTGATGTATGCTCGAGGAAAACATACACAATTAAACATTGGTTGAAAGGTGCACGCGAGATATGGGCTTAGGTAGCATGATCAATGCTAGAATGGTGATTCAATAAATAATAGTCTAAGAAGGAATTGTCGACCATTAACTCCAAAGCAATAGGGTTGCTAGGAGTATAGAATCCAAGCAGCATCGTTCACTTGTTGGTATTACGGTTGGACGCAACACGGGGACCAAGAAGAATGGTGATGGCGAGAAGCAACACTGTATCAAGAATTCTTAAGAGGTGGTGAAATTCTCACCACATCCTTGTCATAAAAGATGGTAATACTCAAAGATAAAGAAGAACAAATGTTGGATAGCACGCAACTCAAGGTATAACACAAAACACGAACAAGTTTGTGTTGAATGGAAGGCAATAAAATGGTCGATGATAAAACAAATCATCGAGGGAAAGGATGGTATTTCTCATCCAGAATTCGATAGATATCTTGGAAGAGCTCAAAATGTTGATGATGTTCACGACACATTTGTAGCGAGATTTCATGAAGATGTAATCGATCGGCGATGACATCAAGTCAAAGGAATGATGAAGCGAAAGGTTATTGGAACCAGGGGTACGACACAAACTCGAAATCAAGCTTGTTGTTCAAGGCTAAATGATACGACGAGGAAAATCGACGTAAGCTTAGCTCATCATCGGAAGTGGTGCTCCGGGAATAAGGACCAGGTAGCACAGTTAAAATCATCACGACAATGATATAGCCAAATAGGCTAGGAATGACGTGATCGGCTACAAACCCATAAGTAAAGAAGATTTCTAAAAGTTGTTGAACCGTAGTGCAGACTCGGTTCACTATTTGGTGTTCTCAGTTGACAACAACCCAGAACCCAGGAAAATTGGAATCGGAACAGTTGGTGAAGAACCCATAAGAAGTTATGCAGTTCCATGATATTCTCGAGATGCCATAGTGTAATACTCGGTGGTAGAGCAGAGTAGAGGGTGGACACGTGAAATGATCTGCAGAAGACAAGTACTTAAACTTGCCCGAGAAATGGGATCAAAGAAGAACGTATGGTCGGAACCACAATTGCAAAGGATCAATTCACCGATACCAATGGATATTATATCAAGGAAATAGTTATTATTACAAGAAGCTTGCATGATAGGATCTACATCGTGTCCATGGGCATGAACACAAAGGTTCAAGGTCGACTCCCACTTGTTCAACGCATAACCTTTCATTCACCTCTCGTATTCGAAAATGACATTAGTTGTTGAAAGTTTTTACCTGATGCAATACCAGATAAGTATGACCCGTGAAATCTTTCGGGTTCACACGGATTAGGGAAGGCGTAGGTTCAACCCATCGGGGCATCTTAGAAACATATACCACAAGTTACAAAAGTAAATACACAAGCTCGAAAGCAAAGCATGGTTGGCCAAGCAGAGGATACAATTTTACCAAAGGCACTATGTATCAGGGGAATAACTCACAAGGTGATTGAATATGAATGACACTGTCGGATAACAATCCAACAATGGATCGGGCGATCCGCAAAGGAGCTAATGTGAGTATCGGTACTCACTCGGAGGAAGAAAGAATGCAGAGGCATCAGATTCAAGAATCACCTGATTAGTCTGATGCTTAATATAAAGAATTTATGGTTTCCAAAACGAAGAATCAGAAGCAGACGCTCTGATTAAGGATGGATAAGTTGAGTAGACTTAAAGGTACAACCGACGGCAATTCGGTTGGTCGAGAACCAGTTCATGTTTAAAATGACGTCTGATCCGGAAGGATGAATTCTAGGATTTCGACTGAGGATTGCGAGCATTCGCAACAAATTGAATCAACGGACTCAAAATGATAATGACAAGAGATGCCAATAAGATTACGAGACTTAAGATTAATCATAATGCAAGTAAGCAAGAATTTCAAGAGCAAAAAGGCTCCTGAGGATTTTCGGAAGATCGAATGGTATTTTGAACACTTTTGTGAAATACTTGAATCAACTGGGGGTGAGCGGATACTCGGTAAGTGCGAGAATTATCCGTAGGGGTATTCAAGTGACAAAGAACAGCAAGGCAGTAAGCTCAAAGGATTCTCGGAACAACAGAGAGAATTTTGGGGTATCTTGTAATAACAAGATCAACTGGGAAACATTGTATGAATGGCGAGTATACGTGGTTATCCATAGGAGTTTATCGATGGAAGGGAATTGCAAAAGCGATGAACACAAGTTCTCGGGTTAACAGTGGAGAGTGTCTTCAAGGTCCTCACGTGCAGCAGACGATCATCAGTAATAAGGGGCTCTCCGGGTGAAAGTGATAACGAGATACTAATGTTAGATTTAGCAAAATTCACTTAACCCGAATAGAAGAGAGATCAGAGTCCCAGAGTATAGACAAGGAGTAAAAGATCCTAATACCACCCAATGGCGACGTGGGCCCGTAAGCCACACAGCCATGTTAGTAAAAAAATTCAATGACTAGACTCGACTTCGGCCAAGGAGTTGGAAAGGGGGATTCCTACAGGGCAGTCGGCTCTGATACCAACTTGTGACGCCCCTGATTAAATCATCACTAATCATGCACGCAAACGTGTACGATCAAGATCAGGGACTCACGGGAAGATATCACAACACAACTCTAAAACATAAATAAGTCATACAAGCATCATAATACAAGCCAGGGGCCTCGAGGGCTCGAATACAAGTGCTTGATCATAGACGAGTCAGCGGAAGCAGCAATATCTGAGTACAGACATAAGTTAAACAAGTTTGCCTTAAGAAGGATAGCACAAACTGGGATACAGATCGAAAGAGGTGCATGCCTCCTGCCTGGGATCCTCCTAACTACTCCTGGTCGTCGTCAGCGGCCTGCACGTAGTAGTAGGCACCTCCGGTGTAGTAGGAGTCGTCGGCGGCGGTGGCGTCTGGCTCCTGGGCTCCAGCATCTGGTTGTGACAACCAGGTAGAAGGGAAAGGGGGAAAAGAGGGAGAAAAGCAACCGTGAGTACTCATCCAAAGTACTCACAAGCAAGGAGCTACACTACATATGCATGGGTATATGTGTAAAGGGCCATATCGGTGGACTGAACTGCAGAATGACAGAATAAGAGGGGGATAGCTAATCCTGTCAACGACTACGCTTCCGGCCACCTCCATCTTGCAGCATGTAGGAGAGAGTAGATGGTAAGTTCACCAAGTAGCATCGTATAACATAAACCTACCCGGCGATCCCCTCCTCGTCGCCCTGTTAGAGAGCGATCACCGGGTTATATCTAGCACTTGGAAGGGTGTGTTTTATTAAGTATCCAGTTCTAGTTGTCATAAGGTTAAGGTACAACTCCGGGTCATCCTTTTACCGAGGGACACGGCTATTCGAATAGATAAACTTCCCTGCGGGGGTGCACCACATAACCCAACACGCTCGATCCCATTTGGCCGGACACACTTTTCTCGATCATGCCCGGCCTCGGAAGATCAACACGTCGCAACCCCACCTAGGCACAATAGAGATGTCAGCACGCCGGTCTAAATCCTATGGCGCAGGGGTCTGGGCCCATCGCCCATTGCACACCTGCACGTTGCGAGGGCGGCCGGAAGCAGACCTAGCCTAGCAGGCGTTCCAGTCCAATTCGGCGTGCGCTGCTCCGTCGCTGACGTCAAGAAGGCTTCGGCTGATACCACGACGTCAAGTGCCCATAATTGTTCCCGCGTAGTTGGTTACTGGCCAGACTCAGATCAAATACCAAGAACTCGTTAAGCGTGTTATTTTGAAGTAACCGCGGACGCCGACCAGGGCCAGGCCCACCTCTCTCCTAGGTGGTCTCAACCTGCCCTGTCGCTCCGCCACAAAGTAACAGTCGGGGGCTGTCAGGAACCCAGGCCCACCTCTACCGGGATGGAGCCACCTGTCCTTTCAGCCCCCTCATCAGAATCACTTGCGGGTACTCAACGAGCTGACCCGACTTTAGTCACCACATGTGTCATGTATATAAAGTATATAGTATATACCCGTGATCACCTCCCGAAGTGATCACGGCCCAGTAGTATAGCATGGCAGATGGACAAGAGTGTAGGGCCACTGATGGAACACTAGCATCCGATACTAAGCAGTAGGATAGCAGGTAAGGGTAACAACTGTAGCAACAATGACAGGCTATGCAGCAGAATAGGATTAACCGAAAGCAGTAACATGCTACACTCTTCTAATGCAAGCAGTATAGAGAAGAATAGGCGATATCTGGTGATCAGGGGGGGTGGCTTGCCTGGTTGTTCTGGCAAGGAGGGTTCGTCAACACCGTAGTCGAACTGGGGTCACCGGCAGTCTCGGGGTCTACCGGAAAGAAGTAACGGAGGGGGAACACAATAAATAACACAGCAATCAAAGCATCACAAAGCATAACATGGCAATGAGCGGGACTAGGTGTGCCCTAACGTGGTATTAGGTGATACCGGCGAAGGGGAGAAACATCCGGGAAAGTATTCCCGGCGTTTTGCGTTTTCGGACAAACGGGCCGGAGGGGAAAAATTGCGAGTTTGCTATGCTAGGGATGTGTGGAGGACGAACAGGCTGCATATCCGGATTCGTCTCGTCGTTCTGAGCAACTTTCATGTACAAAGTTTTTCCATCCGAGCTACGGTTTATTTTATATTAATTTTTAAACTTTTTAAATCATTTTTTAAGAATTAACGGAATTAATTTAATACTAAAATACATTTCTGACGTCAGCATGATGTCAGCACGACATCAGCAGTCAACCAGTCAGTTGACTGGGTCAAACTGACGCGTGGGTCCTACTGTCATTGACTAAGACTAATTAAACAGGTTAATTAGTTTCATTAGTAATTAGGTCAACCTAACTAAGATTAATTAAGTTAATTAATTAATATTTTATTAATATTTTATTATTTATTTATTCTTTTTTAATTCTTTTTTTAAAATCTCTTTTTCTTTATCATTCTAGGGCTAGGCCCCATTTGTCGGTGGCTCATCCGAGCCACCAGGGCTACCAGGCGCGGGCTAACCGGGGCTACAGCGGAGCGGAGCCCGGGGCGTGTGGGCGCGAGCGCCGGCGGCCAGGAGCCGCGCGACGGCGACCGGAGCAGCAGATGACAGCAGCAGCGGGTGGCGGCTGTAGCGAGTGGTGGGGGGCAGGGGCACGGGTCGCCGGACCAAGAGGGAGCGGGTGCGCACGGCAGCGATGGGTGCGGCCGGCGCGGGTGTGGGCGCACGGTGCGCGGCAACCGCGAGGAGGAGCGGAACGGCCACTCACGGCCGTTGACGGGGAGCGGAGGCGGCGAGGCACGGTGGAGAGCCGCGGGGAGGAGGTCGGGGAGGACGTCCGGCGGCGCTGGGTGAAGTAGAGGCGGGGGAACGGGGCGGTCCGGTGATGGAGAGGTGGGGCGGGGCAGTCCAGCGAGCGACGAGGTGGGGCGTCGGGGTGGCGCCGGGGACGGGCACCGGCGTCAGGGGCACGGGGCGGCGTGGGATCTGGCTCCTCTTCCCTGATCCAGATGGGGAAGGGGAGAGAGGCATGGGAGAGATTGAGGGGAGTGGGGAATCGTGGGGGAACCGGGGTGTAGTGGGCTAGGGTTGCGGGGTTGGGGGTTATGCAGGGGCGCGGCTGGGCCAGCCTAATGGCCTGGTGCCCTGCTGGGCTGAACGGCCCAGGGGAGGGGGGGTCTTGCTTCGTTTTTTTGCTTTGTTCTATTTTTGTTTTACTTTACTTTTTCTGTTTATAGTTTAGAATCTAATTATTTTAGTTTTTTAAAACACACCTTTAGCACCTAGATTAGCATATCAAGTTAGACCAGGGCCATAGAAAGTTTAGTGCCAAATTAAATTAGTTAAATGTTATATTAACTATAAAAGGTATTTACTTAATTGTTTTACCTACTGTTTTAATTATTGTAGAGTCTTTAAACACTTCGTCAAAGTTTGGTTTCGCCACCACAATTACCTATGATTTATCCGACACATTTAGAACATTTTTGTTTTAGCGTTTGAAAACTTTTGCTGTTCGCTTGATTTTGAATTTGAATTTGAATCGGTTTCGAACTAACGCAATATTAGCAACAGTAATCGAGGTGACGTGGCATCATTCACAAAGTTTTACTGTAGCTTAATTACCCGGGCGTCACACTAGCCTACAATCCTGTTGGGGATACTTTGCGGCTAATTCTACTTGGTCATACACCAACTGACGGGGATCTCTTTCCCATCAGGCCCCACAGGTCCGACCTCGGCCATGTAGTTAGGGTCAGCCTTGGTATACCGCGTCTTCACCATGGCCCAGGCTTCCCTCGCACCTTGTCGGCAGGCTGATATCTTCCATAATCGGAAGCGCCGCCACGCTCCCTTGAGCTTCTCTACAAGCTCCCCCATGCCCCCTGGCAGGGAGACGGATGGCCACAAGGCTTGGGCAATGCCCTGCATCACCTGCTGAACTTGTTCGTGCAGTTGTGAGAGCTCTGGCAGAAGATCACCCGCGGACCCGGGCATCTCCTCTTCGGGACGACCCGTCAGCATACTTGCAGATATAAATCTGTTAGCCGGTTTCTTCGCCGAACTCTTTAAAAAGTTCGTTCAAGCACTTACTGAAAATGTCGCGTCGAAGCCTCTTATTCTCCTTTACGGAGTCAGCAAGCTGGGCCCGAACATCCTTCAGTTCCACGCCCAGCTGGATATTGGCGTCTTGGAGATCGTTTTTCCTGCCTAACCCGCGTAAGCACGCGCTCGCCAGCATTTAGCTGACGATTAGCACGTTGCGCATCCCCCGGCACGGCCTCCGGATTCACTCCGGAGTCATTTGCAGCATCTATTGATTAGATTTGCATGCATGCCACATACTATCTGGTACCTGTCATTCTTTGCAATGGAAACAAGTGTTACCAGAGGGGGCCTTCCCGGACTCCTTTAGCGCGGCAACTGCGGCCCGTAGCTGGGCTTTGCACTCTTCCAGCTCTTGAGACAATTGGGTATTCTTCTCTGTAAGAACCTGCACACATAATGATCCTTAAATCAGTTGTGTCAACTGTTTCAAGTCTCAGGGGCTACACTGATATATATAATCATCAGATTTTCTTACCCGTATATCCTTTACATACTGGTCCGTGGCTCTGGCAAGACCATTTTGAGCAGCACGGATGTACGCGTCTCCTGAGTTGAAGGCATCAAACACCTCCTGGGAGAAACAAGCGTCACGGAGTACGGCCCGGCGACGCCTGTGATTCATGGCGCTCTCCACTTCGGAATTTGTAGTGGATAGTCTATCCGCATCCTCTGTAGGAGGAGCAATTGGCGTTTGCCCCGTATTAGCTTCCGCCTCTATGTCCGGCCCTGGAGCCCGACTGGTGGAGGCGTGATCGGCAACCTCTCCGAATATAGTCCGGCGAGCGTTTTTTCCTACTAGGAAACGTGGACGTTATTATATTTTAAAAGACGACAACCACAGAGCAAGGTTCTGTATCATACCTCTGCGCCGGCGTCTCAGTCCTGACCGCCTTCCTTTTTAGCCTACCCGGCTTCGGTGCCCTTTGTTGGCGAGTCACTGCGGGTTCGGCATGGCGTCCCGAGGGCCTTCCCTGTAAGACACCATATGTTTACGGTAGGTGAAGTGCATAAAAGGGGATCCTTCTCGAAGTTGGGACTCCGGTTTTATTTACATGCGATGCAGGGAGTAGCCCAGGATAGTCGGCTATGATGGCCACCATGGCATCATCGCAGCTCAATTGATAGAACGTCCTGTCGATCAGCTCCACAAATATGTCCGGATCCTCTTCGAGTCCGGGATCGAGGGCCCGGTCAGGGTCCTCCGGTTGTGGAGGTGGGCTGTTGACCTCCCTTACAGCTTTTCACAGTTCCTGCCATGAAACGGCTAGGTAAGTACTTATGACGAAGAATGCGGGATGGCTGGGAGTAAAAAGTGACAGCTCACCCAGCATGGAGGGTTGTACATGGAGAATCCATCCCGTGGCTTAATGCGGATGAACTCCTCTTCCTCTCCCTTGTACAAATCGGACAGAATTTTTGCTAGAGCAGCAACTGAGTCCGGTCCCTGACGCCCGCAGCGGGTGGCATCATCTTCCCCGTTAAAGTGCCACATGGGGTGCCCTCGATATTGAAGTGGCTGTACCCCCCGCATTATACATATTGACATAACCTCGATTATTGTCAATCCTGATTGAGCCAGCATTTTTATCCGGCCCATCGGGTAAAGGACTTCTCCGTTATCTTCCTCCTGAGGGCTCCGAGGGCGCCAACTGCGGCGTTTCTTCAGGGGAGTCGAACTCAGGGAGGCCCATCCGAATAGGGCCCGGAAGGGGGACGTCCTCCATATAAAACCACTCCGAGGGCCAGTCCTCGGATGTCTTCTTCGGAGTACCGGACAGGTATCCGGTCCCGGCGATGCGCCATATTTCGGCTCCGCCCACTTGGTACAGTGACCCCTCCTGTGTACGGGGTACGAGGCAGAATAACCTCTTCCATAGCTCGAAATGAGCTTCGCAGCCCAGAAACAGCTCGCAAAGGGCGACATAGCCAGCAATGTGTAATATGGAGGCGGGAGTGAAATTATGCAGCTGGAGGCCATAGAACTCCAGGAGCCCGCGGAGGAACGGATGAATTGGAAATCTAAGCCCTCTTAATAAGTAAGGGACGAGGCATACCCGCTCCGCCATGGATGGGCTGGGAAAGATCTCCGCTTGCTCCCCGCCGTTATAGGTCGCGAGCCCGGCTCAAACGGGGACCAAATACGCTAGAGGGAGAAACCCCTGGGTCTGTAACTCTACTAATTGGCTGTGAGGGACGGAACACTTCTTCCAATTGCCGGGCTTAGGGCTACGGGAGCGAGAGGAGGAGCTGCGATGACCGGCCATGTTGGAAATGATTTTTTCCGGGCGCTCTCCGATGGATACTCGCTGTGGGAGGATGATGTGATCTGGATCTGAGAATCCCCGTCTCTTTAATAGACGATTTACCCACATGGCTAGGGTGGCAATTGTAAAAATGCCCCGACTTCTCGCATTCGCTCAACGCATGGAGAATATCCATTATTAGGCACGGAAGCCAAGGAGTGCAACATTTATGGGAAGTCGGACACTACTCAAACAAGTATTCAGAATTTGAAGAAGAACCCGCCTTGCAATGCCGAAGACAATCTGCGCGCCGGACTCATTCGCATTGAAGCCTGGTTTGGGGGCTACTGAGGGAGTCCTGTATTAGGGGGTCCTCAGACAGCCGGACTATATCCTTTGGCCGGACTGTTGGACTATGAAGATACAAGATTGAAGACTTCGACCCATGTCCGGATGGGACTCTCCTTGGCGTGGAAGGCAAGCTTGGCAATACGGATATGTAGATCTCCTCCCTTGTAACCGACTCTGTGTAACCCTAGCCCCCCAGTGTCTATATAAACCGGAGGGTTTAGTCCGTAGGACAACAACAATCATACCATAGGCTAGCTTTTAGGGTTTAGCCTCTATGATCTCGTGGTAGATCAACTCTTGTAATACTCATATCATCAAGATCAATCAAGTAGGAAGTAGGGTATTACCTCCATCGAGAGGGCCCGAACCTGGGTAAACATCGTGTCCCCCGCCTCCTGTTACCATCCGCCTTAGACGCACAGTTCGGGACCCCCTACCCGAGATCCGCCTGTTTTGACACCGACACGGTTCCCCTCACATAGAGGAGAAAGTGATTGGTGGAAATGTGGATCTAGATCTCCTCTCTCTTTTCCCCCAAAAACTAGCAAGAATCCATGGAGGGATTGGGAGATAGCAAGCTTGAAGAAGGTCAACAATGGGGGAAGAACACGAGCTCAAAGGATAAGGTTCAATGGGGAAGAAGACCCCCTTTTATAGGTCCCCACGAATCTGCCCGTTATGTGCAGAAAACTGTAAGACCGGTACAACCGGTGAAAGTAGAGGAAAAATCAACCTGTAGGAAAAAGGCCTAAGCGGTACAACAGCCCGGGGAACTGGTAGTACCGGTTAAACTAAACTAACCGGTACAACCGGTCAACAACCGCCCAAGAACCACTCCAAAACAAAAACTAGTCCGGTGGTAGAGCGGTACATGGCCAGGTACAACCTTCGGACCAATTCTGGAGCGGTACAACCGCTCCAAACACCGGTTGTACCGGTCAACCGGTACAACCGCTCTAAGGGGAGGTACAACCTCTCTATGTAAAACAGGTAAGATCAAAACAGCCACAACTTTCGCATACGAGCTCCGAATTCGACGAAATCAAGTTTGTTCGAAAGCTAAAGACAAGAGCAAACACAATCTTGATATAAATATCAAGAAATTGAAATTTAGAAAATACCCAAAATAAAATGGTGAGAACCCTTTCTCAATTAAGACCGGTAAAAACTCCAACACCGAAAACACAAAAGAAGATGCATAAGAAAACAGTTTTTGAAGAACTCGAGCTTGTCATCAAGATGACCATAAGCTCTAAGACTCACAAAGATAACCAACCAAGAACCAAGAAAGATGATGCAACGATGCAATGGTTTGAGCTCTCTACGAATGATACGATCAAGCTACTCATCGAGAGCCCCCTTGATAGTACGACAATCGATCTTATAACCCGGTCTCCCAACTACCACCATGAGACCGGTAAAATAGAAAACCTATCAAGGGCAAACCTTTGCCTTGCACATGGTCCACTTGAGCTAGATGATGACGATCTTGACTCCCTCAAGTTGGACCACCTTTCTTGATTGCATTGGCTCGATGAAGACTAGATGATTTCTCCCCCATACTCCACTATGGGTGAGCCACTCTTCGGCACATCTTCACAAGTCCATTGAAACCACAATGGATGGTAAGCTTCAAGCACTTGATCTCTTCGTGATGCTCCACTTGAACTTGCACACGACAATCTTGATGACGATCACCACTTGATGTCATCCTCTCCATGGGTTGAGTGATATCTTCCTCTTGACGCAAGCCCATGAACATGTACCTAACCCCACATATAACTCTCACATAGACCATGGGTTAGTACACAAAGCGCAATGGACAATGCTTACCATACCATGAGATCACTTGATCACTCTCGGTACATCTTCTACGCTTTGCGAGTTGATCAACTTGATTCACTCTTGACTTAGTCTTGATCAACCTTGAATCTTTCCAACTCTCTTCATTTGGATGATGTCTTGAAGGTAAACATGAATGATCACACAATCTTCTTCTTCAAGACATGCTTGCAATAAGCTCAACACTCACATGACCAATCTTAGAATAATTTCTTAATAGCACCTTGGTCAACTCATAAACTCCTTGAAACCAACACATGGACTTCAAGAAATGCCTATGGACAAATCCTTCAAATATAACTCAAGGCAACCATTAGTCCATAGAGATTGTCATTAATTAGCAAAACCAAACATGGGGGCACCGCATGTTCTTTCAATATGCTTTAACTTTGGCTGGGTCAGCTTGTGGATTTTGCTTGATGCCGATCAACGACTCCAAATAGCTACGCAGAAATCTTATCGAGGCTTCCATAGGCGGGGTAGGCTTAGCATGTACCAGCTCATTCCGAACGTACCAGCTCCTCCAAAAGATCATCAGTATCATGGTGCATTCAAGATCAGTAAGAGGGCTCAGAACATGGAACAACCATTCTTTCCCATTGTTTTGTATTGATGTAATATCCGGGAGCCTCCACACCTTGGCCATGGCCAAAAACAGGTCATGCCCGAACTGACAACGAACAAAGGGATGGAAATTATCTTCCTCTTCTGTCCCACACACCGGGCAAATGCCTGCAATTTCAAGCCCAATTCGGTGCTTCCTCTGCCACGTGGGCAGTGCATCATTAGTCAAGCGCCAAGCAAAATGCTTCATAGTAGGAGGGGCATCGCACTTTCAAATGAAGTCCCAGCATGTGCGGCTTCCCGATGGCGAAGAGTTGGACGCAGCCGCGGTACTGCGGTGAGCCTCGTCGAAAGCCAACTCGTAAGCTGATTTAACTGTAAAAATGCCATGCCTACCGGGTCCCCATGCGATCACGTCTCCCTCCAGTCTAGGTGAGGCTCGAATCTTCATTATTTCATGCACATCTGCAGCAACAAAGTATTCCCGGAGAAGCTCAACATTCCATGACCCATTAGTGTTTAGTAGTCCAGAGACGAACCGAATGCGGCATCGCCCTTGTGGGGAAATCGGCTTGTAGGAGAAGGGTCTCGGGATCCAACTGTCCCGCCAAGCCCTTATACTTGCCCCGTCCCCAACTCTCCCAAGCAGCCCCTTCTTCAGCAGCTCCAAACCATGGCATATAGCCTGCCAAGATGATGAACCATTCCCAACAAAAACTGTATCTTCCAACTTGCCCTCTGGATAATATCTCGCTTTTAAAACCCTAGCACAAAGGCTGTCCGGCTTGGTTAGCAACCTCCACGCCTGCCTAGCCAGTAGGGCTTGGTTAAACATTCGGAAATCGCAAAAACCAATACCTCCCCTGTCCTTGGGCTGCATGAGATGGTCCCAACCATTCAAATGTACCTTCCTCTTGCCCTTTGCCGACCCCCAATAAAAATTCTGCAGCATGCATGTAAGATCATCACAAACCGAGAACGTAACTTGAAGACGCCCATAATGTAAGTTGGGAGTGCTTGAGCAACCGACTTAATCAGCACCTCTCTCCTCGGCTGCGCCAAGAGGCCATCACCCCACTGTATCAATCGTTTTGTGAGACGCGTCTGCAAATTCTAAAATCGCCCTTTAGACATCCGACCCTCCAGTGTCGGTAGTCCCAAATACTTTTCCTCGAAGTGAAGGTTTGTAATCTGTAGTACTGTCCTTACTTCCTCCTGAACCGCGACGGGACAAGCTTCACCAAAAAGGATGGAGCACTTGTTGAAGTTTAGGCTCTGGCCCGTCGCTCTACCATACATATCTAGCACTACTTTAACCTTCTCTGCTTGCTCTCTCGAAGCCTCAAAAACAGCAACGTATCATCAGCAAACAGTAAATGTGAAACGCCCGGTCCTCTTCTAGAAACCTTCACTGGCGTGATATCACCCGTAGCCACTTTGCTTTTTAGTAAAGCTGACAGACCATCTGCCACAAGCAGAAATAGAAAGGGTGAAAGCGGGTCTCCTTGTCGAAGCCCACGCGTCGGCGCAAAAGAATCCAAGAGGGTTCCATTAAGTTTGACAGAGTATCTCACCGACGTGACACACGACATTATCCAGTCAACCCATCACTAAGAGAAACCCAACTTTTGCATCATTTGCCTCAAGAAGACCCAATCCACTCTATCATATGCTTTTGATAGGTCCAATTTGTAAGCACAGAAACCTTCTTGTAGGATCCTTTTCCTGCTTGATGTGGTGGATACACTCAAAAGCTACTAGTGCATTGTCCGTAATCATCCTCCCCGGAATAAAAGCACTTTGTTCAGGAGATATGAGATCATCCAGCATAGGCCTCATCCTATTCACTAGGCACTTTGAGGTGACCTTATAGATAACATTACACAGGCTAATAGGTCCGTAATCCGTATTTTTTACCGGGTTGGGAACTTTGGGAACAAGTACAATAGAGGTAGAATTACCCCCTCCGGCATGATACTCGTACTAAAAAAATCCCTCACCGTTGCCAAAACTCCCTCCCTGAGAGTGCTCCAATTCCGCTGAAAGAATCTAGCAGGGAAGCCATCCGGACCCGGAGCTTTTAGTGGACCAATTTGGAACAAGGCATCCGAAATCTCTTTATCTATGAAAGGCGCACATAATTTGGTATTGTCCTCTTCGGTCACTACCGAATCAATTAGTTCTAGGATAGGAGCAGCATTGAGAGAGGAATCAGCTGTAAATATATCATGAAAATAATCGTTAGCCAGCTCCCCCATGGAGGCAAGATCGGAGTGAACTACTCCGACGCTATCCGTAAGCTCTCAAATTTTGTTCTTCCTCGCCCTCCAAATTGCTTTACTCTGGAAATATTTTGTGTTCCTATCCCCTTCCTTCAACCACGTGATACGTGATCATTGCAACCAAAGCATCTCCTCCTGGTACAAAAGCTCGTTCATTTTATCAGTCACTCTTGAAATATCTTGACGATCAGCATTCATATTCATCAACTCCTCTAACTGAGTGCGCGATTTTGCTAACTCCCGAGTGATATTGCCAATTTTTTTGCTCCATAGCCTGAGATCTGACATTGTTTTAGACAGCGCATCCCGCAGCTGTGACATATTATGCACAACCCCCACTGCTTCCCATGCCTCTTTGATCACCTCCGGCAGCGACATATCTCGCTCCCAAAACAACTCGTACCTCCTCTGCTTCCCATCGTTCGGCCCCGGATCGACCGATCCCTTTAAGACAATAGCCACGTGGTCTGAACATGGCGAGGGAACATGCAAAACCGATGCATACGCAAACAAGTTCATCCATGCATTAGTGGCAACTGCCCTGTCCAACCGTACCTTCACATTGCCTCCTCCTCCCCTCTTGTTATCATATGTGAAGGGAACCCCAACAAAGCCTAGGTCAACTAGGCCACAAATCTCCAAATTATCTCGAAAAGCAACCAGTTGTGACTCTCCACGTGGTGTAGCAGATAGGTGCTCAAAATCCCACATGGGCTCATTGAAATCGCCAACAACAATCCAAGGCAGGTCATTCAAGACTTTTAGTTGCTCGAGTTTTGACCACATGATATGACTGTTCTCTACTCGGGGTTCGACATAAATACATGTGATCCTCCATTGAGCAGCCCCCTCCTGAACACGGACGAGTGCGTCAATATAGTGCTCCTCTTTGTCCAGAACCTCCACCTCATAGTTCTATCGAAAAAAAACCTCCACCTCATAGTTCTCATGCCAAAATAACGCCAAACCACCACTCATACCATTACTATCAACTGCAGCAAAAACCCTTCAAACCAATCCTCCCACGCACCTTTTTCATTTTATCAGCCCTCTGTCTTGTTTCACACAAAAACACCAAACTGGGGGAATGCGACTGACAGATAGTCGCTAACTCACGAACTGTCCGGGTGTTCCCCCCTCCCCGGCAGTTCCAGCTTAAGACATTCATTGGGCTCGGCGGTCCCCCTCGAAGGAGGCCGCCTCATCAGTCATAGTTGTGTCACCATCAACCCCCTCTTCCCCTTGCTTCCTTCTCTTCACAATGGGCACCTTGCCAGGTGTAGACGATGAGGGAGGCGCTTCATTAGCCCCAGTTCCACTCCCTCCCTCCAGCAAAAGAACCGTATTCGGGACTTTGCCAACAAGGTTTGGCACTGGTTGCCCTCGCACCATAACAACTCCGTCAGCCCCCATAAGTCTCTTGCGGGCCATGCGAACATCATCATCACCAATATTGATTGCTCCTGGCTCGGCATGCTCACCATCCCCCGCCCTTTGTCCAGCATCATCTTCTTTCCATGCCGGCTGCACTTCTGCTCCTCTCCTTCCTCCTGAACCCCCTACACCTCTACCTCCTCCTCTACCAGCCCATCTCGCCCCTCCCAAGCCTTGGCCCGCTGCCGTCCGACCTCTTCCACGCCCTCCACCACCTCCTGTCATGGCCGGCTCACCACTCCAATGCAGCCAGTCCCCTCATTCACAATCAGCGGGGTCATGGATCCCGTACCCGCACTCCTCTACCACATGCCCCATACAGCCACAGAAGTAGCAGAAATCCGGCAGCTTCTCATAAGTGATTGGGTACCTTTTCATCTCTTTAAGAGTAATACGCACAAACCTCACCAATGGTTTCTGAACATTCACAAAAACCCTGACCCTTAAATGACTAGAGGGGTTGATCCTCCCCTCATTAACTACCACCGTGAACGGCGGCTCTCCCACCTTCTTTGCTACTTTCTCAGCTAACTCCCTCTTTCTTGTAAGACCATTTGGCAGCCCTTTGATCCTCGCCCAAATGGGATACATATCTAGAGCATATTCAGAAACATTAGTAAAACCATCATATTCCACGATGACAACCGGATCCCTTCGGAATTGCCATGGGCCTCCCTCCATGACCCCCTTCCAATCGCCCAGGCAGTGACACTGAGCCAAGAACAGATTCGGCCCTTTGATATTGAAGGTAACTCCTTGGGCACAAGCCCATGCGTTCCTCATTGAATTTAGCAACGCCGCATGGATGAACGGCCTCATAGTATGAACCCGAAACAAGCACAACCATCGTACATCCTTAATTAACTCATCTACTTCCCCTGATAGATCTAGATCCTCCTCTTCCTCACCATGAAGGTTAAGGCCCTCAAAGACGTCTTCCAGCTCAGGATCAGGACCAAATTGATCCCATCCATTAGCATCCTCCTCCCGATCTACATCTTCAGCTTCAACCCCTGCCTTCTCCGTAGATCCGCCCCCATCCGCGACAGTGGGTGCCTGCTACCTCTTGAGCACTGCGTTGGTTTTCCCTTGAAGAGGAAAGGGTGATGCAGCAAAGTAGCGTAAGTATTTCCCTCAGTTTTTGAGAACCAAGGTATCAATCCAGTAGGAGGCTACGCGCGAGTCCCTCGCACCTACACAAAACAAATAAATCATCGCAACCAACGCGATAAGGGGTTTTCAATCCCTACACGGTCACTTACGAGAGTGAGATCTGATAGATATGATAGGATAATATTTTTGGTATTTTTATGATAAAGATGCAAAGTAAAATAAAAGCAAAGTAAAAAAGCAACGGAAATAACTAAGTGTTGGAAGATTAATATGATGAAGATAGACCCGGGGGCCATAGGTTTCACTAGTGGCTTCTCTCAAGAGCATAAGTATTTTACGGTGGGTGAACAAATTACTGTTGAGCAATTGACAGAATTGAGCATAGTTATGAGAATATCTAGGTATGATCATGTATATAGGCATCACGTCCAAGACAAGTAGACCGACTCCTGCCTGCATCTACTACTATTACTCCACACATCGACCGCTATCCAGCATGCATCTAGAGTATTAAGTTCATAAGAACAGAGTAACGCTTTAAGCAAGATGACATGATGTAGAGGGATAAATTCATGCAATATGATAAAAAAAACCATCTTGTTATCCTCGATGGCAACAATACAATACGTGCCTTGCTGCCCCTGCTGTCACTGGGAAAGGACACCGCAAGATTGAACCCAAAGCTAAGCACTTCTCCCATTGCAAGAAAAACCAATCCAGTAGGCCAAACCAAACTGATAATTCGAAGAGACTTGCAAAGATAACCAATCATACATAAAAGAATTCAGAGAAGATTCAAATATTGTTCATAGATAAACTTGATCATAAACCCACAATTCATCGGTCTCAACAAACACACCGCAAAAGAAGATTACATCGAATAGATCTCCACGAGAGAGGGGGAGAACATTGTATTGAGATCCAAAAAGAGAGAAGAAGCCATCTAGCTAATAACTATGGACCCGAAGGTCTGAGGTAAACTACTCACACATCATCGGAGAGGCTATGGTGTTGATGTAGAAGCCCTCCGTGATCGATGCTCCCTCAAGTGGAGCTCCGGAACAGGCCCCAAGATGGGATCTCGTGGGTACAGAAGGCTGCGACGGTGGAATTAGGTTTTTGGCTCCGTTTCTGATCGTTTGGGGGTACGTAGGTATATATAAGAGGAAGGAGTACGTCGGTGGAGCAACAGGGGGCCCATGAGGGTGGAGGGCGCGCCTACCCTACCTCGTGGCCTCCTCTTTTGTTTCTTGACGTAGGGTCCAAGTCCTCTGGATCATGTTCGTTCCGAAAATCACGTTCCCGAAGGTTTCATTCCGTTTGGACTCCGTTTGATATTCCTTTTCTGCGAAACTCTGAAATAGGCAAAAAAACAACAATTCTGGGCTGGGCCTCTGGTTAATAGGTTACTCCCAAAAATAATATAAAAGTGAATAATAAAGCCCAATAATGTCCAAAACAGAATATAAAATAACATGGAGGAATAAAAAATTATAGATACGTTGGAGATGTATCAAGCATCCCCAAGCTTAATTCCTGCTCGTCCTCGAGTAGGTAAATGATAAAAACAGAATTTTTGATGTGGAATGCTACTTGGCATAATTTCAATGTAATTCTTCTTAATTGTGGTACGAATATTCAGATCCGAAAGATTCAAGACAAGAGTTTAATATTGACATAAAAATAATAATACTTCAAGCATACTAACTAAGCAATTATGTCTTCTCAAAATAACATGGCCAAAGAAAGTTATCCCTACAAAATCATATAGTCTGGCTATGCTCTATCTTCACCACACAAAGTATTTAAATCATGCACAACCCCGATGACAAGCCAAGCAATTGTTTCATACTTTTGGTGTTCTCAAACTTTTTCAATCTTCACGCAATACATGAGCGTGAGCCATGGACATAGCACTATATGTGGAATAGAATGGTGGTTGTGGAGAAGACAAAAAGGAGAAGATAGTCTCACATCAACTAGGCATATCAACGGGCTATGGAGATGCCCATCAATAGATATCAATGTGAGTGAGTAGGGATTGCCATGCAACGGATGCACTAGAGCTATAAGTGTATGAAAGCTCAACAAAAGAAACTAAGTGGGTGTGCATCCAACTCGCTTGCTCACGAAGACCTAGGGCCAAGTTCTATAATGAAAAATTCCCACTAGTATATGAAAGTGATATCATAGGAGACTCTCTATCATGAAGACCATGGTGCTACTTTGAAGCACAAGTGTGGTAAAAAGATAGTAGCATTGTCCCTTCTCTCTTTTTCTCTCATTTTTTTATTTGGGCCTTTTTCTCTTTTTTATGGCCTCTTTTTTCGTCCGGAGTCTCATCCCGACTTGTGGGGGAATCATAGTCTCCATCATCCTTTCCTCACTTGGGAAAATGCTCTAAAAATGATGATCATCACACTTTTATTTACTTACAACTTCAACAATTACAACTCAAAACTTAGAACAAAATATGACTCTATGTGAATGCTCCGGCGGTGTACCGGGATATTCAATGAATCAAGAGTGACATGTATGAAGGAATTATGAATGGTGGCTTTGCCACAAATATGATGTCAACTACATGATCATGCAAAGCAATATGACAATGATGGAGCGTGTCATAGTAAACGGAACGGTGGTAAGTTGCATGGCAATATATCTCGGAATGGCTATGGAAATGCCATTATAGGTAGGTATGGTGGTTGTTTTGAGGAAGGTTTATGGTGGGTGTATGATACCGGCGAAAAGTGCGCGGTATTAGAGATGCTAGCAATGGTGGAAGGAAGAAAGTGCGTATAATCCATGGACTCAACATTAGTCATAAAGAACTCATATACTTATTGCAAAAATCTACAAGTTATCAAAGCAAAGTATTACGCGCATGCTCCTAGGGGGGTAGATTGGTAGGAAAATACCATCGCTCGTCCCCGACCGCCACTCATAAGGAAGACGATCAATAAATAAATTATGCTCCGACTTCATCACATAACGGTTCACCATACGTGCATGCTAGGGGAATCACAAACTTTAACACAAGTATCTCTCAAATTCACAACTACTCAACTAGCATAACTCTAATATCACCATATTTATATCTCAAAACAATTATCAAGCATCAAACTTTTCTTAGTATTCAACACACTCATAAGAAAGTTTTTTCTTTTACTAATCTTGAATACCAAGCATATTAGGATTATTTAAGCAAATTACCATGCTATTTAAGACTCTCAAAATAATCTAAGTGAAGCATGAGAGATCAATAGTTTCTATAAAACAAATCCACCACCGTGCTCTAAAAGATATAAGTGAAGTACTAGAGCAAAAACTATATAACTCAAAAGATATAAGTGAAGCACATAGAGTATTCTAATAATTTCCAAATCATGTGTGTCTCTCACAAAAGGTGTGTACAGAAAATATGATTATGGTAAACTAAAAAGCAAAGACTCAAATCATACAAGACGCTCCAAGCAAAACACATATCATGTGGTGAATAAAAATATAGCTCCAAGTAAAGTTACCGATGAAAGTAGACGAAAGAGGGGATGCCTTCCGGGGCATCCCCAAGCTTTGGCTTTTTGGTGTCCTTAGATTATATTGGGGGTGCCATGGGCATCCCCAAGCTTAGGATCTTGCCACTCCTTGTTCCATAATCCATCAAATCTTTCACCCAAAACTTGAAAACTTCACAACACAAAACTTAACAGAAAATCTCGTGAGCTCCGTTAGCGAAAGAAAACAAAAGACCACTTCAAGGTACTGTAATGAACTCATTCTTTATTTATATTGGTGTTAAACCTACTGTATTCCAACTTCTCTATGGTTTATAAACTCTTTTACTAGCCATAGATTCATCAAAATAAGCAAACAACACACGAAAAACAGAATCTGTCAAAAACAGAACAGTCTGTAGTAATCTGCAACTAACGCAAACTTCTGGAACTCAAAAAAATCAGCCAAAATAGGAAGACCTAGAAAATTTGTTTATTGATCAGAAGCAATTGGAATCAATATTTTATCACGTTCTGGTGATTTTTAACAATTATTTTCATGAACGGAAAGTTTCTGGAAATTACAGCAAGATCAAATAACTATCATCCAAGAAGATCCTATAGGTTTAACTTGGCACAAACACTAACTAAAACATAAAAACACATCTAACCATAGGCTAGATAAAATATTTATTCCTAAATAGAAGCAAAAAGCAAAAAACTAAAAATAAAATTGGGTTGCCTCCCAACAAGCGCTATCGTTTAACGCCCCTAGCTAGGCATAAAAGCAAGGATAGATCTAGGTATTGCCATCTTTGGTAGGCAATCCATAAGTGGCTCTCATAATAGATTCATATGGTAGTTTTATTTTCTTCCTAGGGAAGTGTTCCATGCCTTTCTTCAATGGAAATTGGAATCTAATATTCCCTTCCTTCATATCAATAATTGCACCAATCGTTCTAAGGAAAGGTCTACCAAGAATAATAGGACATGAAGGATTGCAATCTATATCAAGAATGATAAAATCTACAGGCACATAGTTCCTATTTGCAACAATAAGAACATCATTAATTCTTCTCATAGGTTTCTTAATAGTGGAATCCGCAAGGTGCAAGTTTAAAGAGCAATCATCAAAATCACGGAAACCTAGCAAATCGCACAAAGTTTTTGGAATCGTGGAAACACTAGCACCCAAATCACACAAAGCATAGCATTCATGATCTTTAATCTTAATTTTAATAGTAGGTTCCCACTCATCATAAAGTTTTCTAGGGATAGAAACTTCCAACTCAAGTTTTTCTTCGTAAGATTGCATCAAAGCATCAACGATATGTTTGGTAAAAGCTTTATTTTGACTATAAGCATGAGGAGAATTTAGCACGGATTGCAACAAGGAAATACAATCTATCAAAGAGCAATTATCATAATTAAATTCCTTGAAATCCAAAATACTGGGTTCATTAACATCTAGAGTTTTGATCTCTTCAATCCCACTTTTATCAATTTTAGCATCAAGATCTAAAAACTCCGAATTTTTGGAACGACTTCTAGGTAAAGGTGGATCATATTCAGTCCCATCATTATCAAGATTCATATTGCAAAACAAAGATTTAATAGGGGACACATCAATAACTTTTAGATCTTCATCTTTATTTTCATAGAAATTAGAAGAACACGCTTTTATAAAGCAATCTTTCTTAGCACGCATCCTAGCGGTTCTTTCTTTGCACTCATCAATGGAAATTCTCATGGCTTTGAGAGACTCATTGATATCATGCTTAGGAGGAATAGATCTAAGTTTTAAAGAATCAACATCAAGAGAAATTCTATCAACGTTCCTAGGTAATTCATCAACTTTAAGCAATTTCTCTTCAAGCAAAGCATTGATATTCTTTTGCGAATTCATAAACTCTTTAACACTAGTATCAAATTCAGAGGGCATCTTATTAAAATTTCCATAAGAATTGTTGTAGGAATTACCATAATTATTAGAGGAATTACTAGGGTAAGGCCTAGGATTAAAGTTTCCTCTATACACGTTGTTACCAAAATTATTCCTACCAACAAAATTAACATCCATAGATTCATTATTATTCTCAATCAAAGTAGACAAGGGCATATCATTAGGATCAGAAGAAACACTCTTAGTAGCAAATAATTTCATAAGTTCATCCATCTTTCCACTCAAAACATTAATTTCTTCTATCGCATGCACTTTTTTATTAGTAGATCTTTCAGTGTGCCATTGAGAATAATTAACCATAATATTATCTAGGAATTTAGTAGCTTCTCCTAAAGTGATTTCCATAAAAGTGCCTCCCGCGGCCGAATCTAAAAGATTTCTAGAAGCAAAATTCAATCCGGCATAAATTTTTTGTATAATCATCCACAAATTCAAACCATGTGTAGGGCAATTACGTATCATTAATTTCATCCTCTCCCAAGCTTGTGCAACATGTTCATGATCAAGTTGCTTAAAATTCATGATATCGTTTCTAAGAGAGATAATCTTAGCGGGAGGAAAATACTTAGAGGTAAAAGCATCTTTGTACTTATTCCAAGAATCAATACTATTTTTAGGCAAAGACGAAAACCAAGCTTTAGCACGATCTCTAAGTGAAAAAGGAAATAGCTTCAACTTAACAATATCATTGTCAACATCTTTCTTCTTTTGCATATCACACAAATCAACGAAGCTATTTAGATGAGTAGCGGCATCTTCGCTAGGAAGGCCAGCGAATTGATCTTTCATGACAAGATTCAACAAAGCAGTATTGATTTCACAAGATTCAGATCGGTAAGAGGAGCAATCGGAGTGCTAAGGAAATCATTGTTGTTGGTATTGGTAAAGTCACATAATTTGGTATTATCTTGAGCCATCGTGACAAACAAGCAATCCAACACACGAGCAAACGAGAAGCAAGCGGAAAAGAGGCGAACGAAAAAGAGAGGGCGAATAAAACGGCAAGGGTGAAGTGGGGGAGAGGAAAACGAGAGGCAAATGGTAAATAATGTAATGCTGGAGATAAGGGTTTGTGATGGCTACTTGGTATGTTGACTTTTGCGTAGACCTCCCCGGCAACGGCGCCAGAAATCCTTCTTGCTACCTCTTGAGCACTGCGTTGGTTTTCCCTTGAAGAGGAAAGGGTGATGCAGCAAAGTAGCGTAAGTATTTCCCTCGGTTTTTGAGAACCAAGGTATCAATCCAGTAGAAGGCTACGCGCGAGTCCCTCGCACCTACACAAAACAAATAAATCCTCGCAACCAACGCGATAAGGGGTTGTCAATCCCTACACGGTCACTTACGAGAGTGAGATCTGATAGATATGATAGGATACTATTTTTGGTATTTTTATGATAAAGATGCAAAGTAAAATAAAAGCAAAGTAAAAAAGCAACGGAAATAACTAAGTGTTGGAAGATTAATATGATGAAGATAGACCCGGGGGCCATAGGTTTCACTAGTGGCTTCTCTCAAGAGCATAAGTATTTTACGGTGGGTGAACAAATTACTGTTGAGCAATTGACAGAATTGAGCATAGTTATGAGAATATCTAGGTATGATCATGTATATAGGCACCACGTCCAAGACAAGTAGACCGACTCCTGCCTGCATCTACTACTATTACTCCACACATCGACCGCTATCCAGCATGCATCTAGAGTATTAAGTTCATAAGAACAGAGTAACGCTTTAAGCAAGATGACATGATGTAGAGGGATAAATTCATGCAATATGATAATAAAAAACCATCTTGTTATCCTCGATGGCAACAATACAATACGTGCCTTGCTGCCCCTGCTGTCACTGGGAAAGGACACCGCAAGATTGAACCCAAAGCTAAGCACTTCTCCCATTGCAAGAAAAACCAATCCAGTAGGCCAAACCAAACTGATAATTCGAAGAGACTTGCAAAGATAACCAATCATACATAAAAGAATTCAGGGAAGATTCAAATATTGTTCATAGATAAACTTGATCATAGACCCACAATTTATCAGTCTCAACAAACACACCGCAAAAGAAGATTACATCGAATAGATCTCCACGAGAGAGGGGGAGAACATTGTATTGAGATCCAAAAAGAGAGAAGAAGCCATCTAGCTAATAACTATGGACCCGAAGGTTTGAGGTAAACTACTCACACATCATCGGAGAGGCTATGGTGTTGATGTAGAAGCCCTCCGTGATCGATGCCCCCTCCGGCGGAGCTCCGGAACAGGCCCCAAGGTGGGATCTCGTGGGTACAGAAGGTTGTGGCGGTGGAATTAGGTTTTTGGCTCCGTTTCTGATCGTTTGGGGGTACGTAGGTATATATAGGAGGAAGGAGTACGTCGGTGGAGCAACAGGGGGCCACGAGGGTGGAGGGCGCGCCAGGGGGGGGTAGGCGCGCCCCCTACCTCGTGGCCTCCTCTTTTGTTTCTTGACATAGGGTACAAGTCCTCTGGATCATGTTCGTTCCGAAAATCACGTTTCCGAAGGTTTCATTCCGTTTGGACTCCGTTTGATATTCTTTTTCTGCGAAACTCTGAAATAGGCAAAAAACAGCAATTCTGGGCTGGGCCTCCGGTTAATAGGTTAGTCCCAAAAATAATATAAAAGTGAATAATAAAGCCCAATAATGTCCAAAACAGACTATAATATAGCATGGAGCAATCAAAAATTATAGATACGTTGGAGACGTATCAGTGCCCCAGACTCCTTCCACTATCCTCCGTCAACTCCCTCATTAACCCTAAACCCTACTACGACTTTCTCTCCCTGCTTACCGCCCCCAGCTTCCTGGGCTTCCAGGTCCGCCATGCAGCACCACGGACTTGTTCCCGAGAGCCTGGCCTTGCAAGTCGCCGGCCGGGATCGCTATTCGCAGCGCTAGATTTGTTGGCTGGACTCCGGCGGCGCCGTCGGAGGAAAAGGTGGACTCTAGGGAACTTTTCCTCCCCCTAGAATACTCAAATCAAATCAAATCTTATCAAAACCTCAACTAAATAAAACCTTTTCTTGCATTCAAATTAAATATCTTATCAAAATCTAGAGTATGATGAGTGTAAGCCATATGTCACATATAATTAGCGTTGAGCTGATCACAAATGTATGAGCCCGTTGCAACACACGGACAATTAACTAGTGATGTTCCATCGCAAAAAAAACTAGTGATGTTATAGAGAGTACTACATTTATGTCATGGTATTGTCCGCCAGCCTGTCCCGCTTGCATTCCCCCTTGTCAGACTAGCCACAATGGGTAGTAACATAGAGTAGTAACATAGGCATGTTACTACTCTATGCTACTACCTCTATAGTGAGGAGTAACATATGTGTGGTAACATGCAACAATTCATTTATTAGGCTATAGACTCATCTTGCCTTGATATGTGTGATGTTACTCATACTACTAGTAACTAGCTATGTTACCACTTTCCTCTCTTTCTTCATTTATTGCTTGCCACATCATCTATTTTATCTAGATATGTGTGATGTTAGACTACCCACAGTGAGACTACCCACACATATCTAAATAAAATAGATGATGTGGCAAGCAATAAATGAAGAAAGAGAGGAAAGTGGTAACATAGCTAGTTACTAGTAGTGTAGTAACATCACACATATCAAGGCAAGATGTGTCTATAGCCTAATAAATGAAGGGTTGCATGTTACCACATATATGTTACTCTCCACTATAGAGGTAGTAACATAGACTAGTAACATGTCGATGTTACTACTCTATGTTACTACCCATTGTGGCTAGTCTGAGAGTAACATAGATAGTAATATCACACATATCTAGAAAAAATAGATGATGTGGCAAGCAATAAATGAAGGAAGAGATGGATGTAGTAACATAGCTAGTTACTACTAGTATTAGTAACATCACACATATCAAGGCAATATGAGTCTATAACATAATAAATGAAATATTGCATGTTACCACACATATGTTATTCCCCAATATAAATATAGTAACATAGTCCCATCTTTTAATAGTATACAGATTATAGTATTAATGAAAGGCGGGAGAATCGTTCCATGCACCCAAAGCCTGCCGTACAGCAAACAGTGGGAGTAACATAGGTGATAACATCACATTTATCTAAGCAAAATAGATGATGTGGCATGTAATTAATGAAGAAAGAGAGGCATGTGGTAACATAGCTAGTTACTGTAACATCACACATATCAAGAAAAGATGAGTCTACAAAGTAATAAATGAAGTGATGCATGACACAAGACATATGTTACTACCCACTGTGAAGGTAGTAACATAGATTAGTAACATATGCATGTTACTAGTCTAAGTTACTACCCATTGCGACTAGTCTAACACGGGCATGTTACTACTCTATGTTACTACCCATTGTGACTAATCTTACTACCTATATTACTCTCACTATGAGTAGTCTCATACATAGGGTCACGTTTCTCCGGACCAAGTGCTTGCTGAGCCAGCGAGCTGAGCAAGATACACTACTCGCGTCAATTTCAATTTCCGAAGTTTGCGCTGTTGCCATCAAACGGCCGGCGGCAAAAGATGGCACTTGTCCACAAATAAAAGTCATGTAGAAGCCCTAGTGCTGCCGCACCTTGCGGTGCCACCGTGCTACCAACAAAGGGCAAGCAAGCAAGAACATCCACCATATGCCATGCCGGTATGGAAGGGAACAGTTAAACTAACTACGCACAGCCAGCCATGCTTATCGCACAGGCAAGATGAGTGCGACCCTAACCTTCAAAAAGCTAGCGACGCTTTTCGCTAAATGTTTCAGTGATGAATTGGCATCTGGCACAACCTAACTAAACCTAAGCTTCAAAAGCTAAACCTTTTTTCAATAGAATAATAAATGGGGCCATGATGCAAAGCAACAAGGTGACGTTTCTGTTTTCCCTTTTGCTCCGCACCAAAGAAAATGGAATCGCATCTTAGCCAGAACCCAGGTTCAGACTTCAGAGCTCACGGCTCACAACAAGACTATACAAAGAAGAAACAGCTTTCTCAGAGAGCAAATTGCAAATCATGTACTGCCTCTGTATCAAAATATAAGACGTTTTTGCAGTTCAAAATGAATGAACTGCAAAAACTGTCTTATATTTTGGTACGGAGGGAGTACATCCATCAGGGACTCCATTTCAGGGCCTTGAATCACACGTAAGTAGAAAATATGCAGAAAAAGAAAACATGCGAAGGCTAGACACGATGGGAGATCTTGACGACAAAAAACCGGGGCGCAACCATTTATTTCACAAGCCGGTTTGATATAGAGTGATATACCAGTAGTTATTATTTTCCATAGCGTCGAAAAATTATGAGCGGGCGTAACGATTTCTCTAGCTGAAACAAACATCAGCTCAACGGACATGGCGGCAATACACCACCTTATTATCCTATATATATATTTCTCGTGATCATGATCCCGCTCGGCGACGACTGACCGTTCTTCGCGGTCCTTTGTTGTTCCTACGATTTGCCGGTCGACTAGGCCTTGTCCGTTTTCTTGCCAGGGAATGACCTCCCGCTGCTTGTGACGAGGTTCTTGATGCTCGCCTGGATGTCCTTGTCCTCCAGTATGGACTCCAGTGACACATGTAGGCCTGCAGCAGATGTATTTTGGGAGAAGAAGTTAGATCCAAGGGGGGGGGGGGGGGGGGGGGGGAAGATACGCTTTCCGGGGTTAAATATACACAATGGGAACACAAATCGCATGCGAGGCTTCAAAGGTGTCGCTTTAGCTTAGAAAGGCTACGCTGACAAATCGTTCGAAAACGATAGTGTCCTACAAGTTCTCCCGGGTGTTATATATTCGTCTGAAGTTGATGGGGCAGCATTTTGATGATGCTTTTGTCCCCAGATATTAAATTGGTCCGCCGTGCCACCTCCAGTGATGTGTATAGCTCCACATCAAATGGTTAAGTAGACACTGGCAGGAACACATACTGAACTGTAAAAATGTTTCAACCTTGCCACTAAAACCAGACAAATCACGAAACAGGTAGTAGGAGTATATTGTATTTGCACGAAAAAGAGGCATTGTGTCAGGAATAGCCTTCGGAAAAAATGAACTTACGGAATCTCCAATAATGCCTCGGGTTAGTGGGATCGTTGATTGTTTCCTCCGCTGCTGGTCTTGCGGTGTATTTGTCTTTCAGAGCGAGCAGATCCTGGTAAAGAAGAAACCCCAAGTATATTCATGTACTTGTTTCTGTTAAAAACCCAATCATAGTACCCCCTCCGGTACTTAAAAATATGATGTTTGGACATCTGATAGTCTCCAAAAGATAACTTTGATAATTAATTTGTACTGCAATATAATTATAAAACCCAAAAAATGTTAACATTTGAAAATAAATTTTGAGACAAATCCAATCCAATATTTTGAAATTTATTGGCTGTCAATGCTGTAAAAGTTTAGCCAAAATTATGTCCAAACGACATGTTTTTACTGGATGGAGTATATGGTACAAGTTGAAGTCCTATACCTGTAGCGGAAAGATTGCCCACATTGACGGTGCATCGAAATGCTGCTGAAGAATGAAGTTCACTACTTCTGGGGTGCAACGAGATGGGGCCTCTTTGTCGCTGCCAATTACAGTCTTGTAAAAACGACTTCTTGTCCCTTCATCTCCTTCCCACCAAGCACGTAATGTGGAGCAATCATGACATGAGGGAGCACAAACCTGGAAGGTCATCCAGCACAATTTATCATCTGATGTAGCATACTTTTACTTATATTTCCAACTATTACTTTAAATTTTGTCTTAAAAAATCAGAACATACTACTGTAAATTTTCTTCTAAAAAATTAGAGTGTAATACTGGCAAAAGAGTGAAACACACCGTCATATAGCTGTACTTGGACGGAATATCAAATTCCAAGCCTGGTTCGCTAGGCATTCTCTGGATACGCAATCCAATCAACGCGAGTTCTAGCATAACCTGGATAAATATCTTACTGTTATTTTAAGAACATAGTCAGCACAAAACAATAGTTATTTTTTAGCATGTCCAGGAAAGATGCCATACAGGGTGAACACAAGCAGGGATAAGGCCAAGATCTTCCCCGCATGCCAACATATCCGAACAGTCCAATAGAACAGGTAGAGTCTTCAGTGCATTTTGTCGCCAAAGATTTTCTTGGCGAACGAAATAATAGTCATGGTATAATCTTCTAAGGACATTTTTGCTGTAAAAAAACATCGATGAGAAGATGAAATAGTCAATAAATACAGATTTGGTTAGGACATAATGTTAAAATCAAGAGCGTACTATAAGCAAGAAACTAAAGTTGGTTGCACACTATTTTGATTATCTTGATAGCAAACTGCCTACTAAAGATATAATTCATTTTCCTTGAGGAAATGCATAATATGAACCATGACTATGCAACTAAGAGGTTATAGCAGTACGATGAAGATAAAAATTACAACTAAGTACAACATCACAATGCTCATACGCCGTTAGTCTGTTGCACTAAATACTTAATCAATATCAACAAGCCTGAAGAAACTTTACAGATCAACCAGAAGCACGTATAACTGTGAAAAATAATATTACCTATGTTCATCTAAGTCCCTAAAACTTGAAGTATCTTCCAGGTTAAAACGGGGATAGTACTTTGTGGAGTCCTCAGGATCTCTGATGAGGACTATATTCTGCAGAACAAACAAACAGATCTACTTTAATATGTTTTCAAAAATAATAGTCAAAATTTGATAGAAGAAAAAGGAGGCGGATGTTAGGAGAAAAATATTAACATGAGGATACAGTGTGTGCACGACAGAAGGCTGAATTACCTGTAGAAGATCGAACAGACCACGCTGAATACTGTCTTCTTTCTCCAGCCAGAGTGATTTTTCAGGACTGGTTTTAATCTTTGTAATAATCTTTTTCTCGGTGTTGCATTCCTCTTTGAACTATATGCATGAATGAACCAGTCAAAGACAAGTGAAATTAAAGGAAGCAATGGCATGTAAAAGAACATCAGGAAAAACTTCACATGCCTTAGATTGAGAAATAGATATGCTTGTAATAATTACTAAACTAATAATATGTTGTTATCAATAATAGTTTGACATGCAGACTCAAGTAGCCCATATGTCCAACTGTTATAAAAGGAGAATATAACTGCTTTGCATTACCTCATAGCAGTGTTTCTGATACTCGTGCAGAAAGTTGGCTGCAACAATTGTCCAAAGAGATCCAAACTTCTCCTGAAACATGATAAAAACGTCATGCTGCTGGCACCCTCATCTTTACTGAAACAATTCCGGAACATCGGTTTGAATATGGTTACCTCCAGCATGTCCTGACGAATATATGGGCGGCTCATCCGATCAAAATCCCAGATACCATCACCTAGAAGCTCCTCCTGTAAGTGAACTCAGAAACAAGTCAGATAAACTACTATAGAGGTTTTCTCTGGTCCCTTTTGTTTCTTTTAAAACGGATAAGAAACGAACCTGACTAAGAGGAATTGAAGGTCTAAATTTTCCACATAGACCTGTGGCAGCATGATCTGGAAGCTCCCAGATCCTAAAGAAACCCAAAATATGGTCTATCCTATACGCTGTGAAGAATTTTGATAGCTGCAACATGCTAATAGCAGATGAGTAATGGCAAGCAAAGGTGACTGCCAGACAGGGAAAAAAATAAAACAGTGCTGTTAATAACCTGTGTCAGACGAGCTCGCCACCACCCATAATTATCCTTTGACATCTCCTCCCAGTTATATGTAGGAAAACCCCAATTTTGTCCACTTTTGGCAAAGTAATCTGGAGGTGCACCAGTAGCGGTATTCATGCGAAATAATGTAGGGTTTACCCAAGTATCCACGCTGTTCCTATCAACACCAATAGGTAAATCTCCTTTCAGAATAACCTTGTTCTTCCTTGCATATGTAGCTGCATCTGATAACTAATAAGGAGGGAATGAGAATGAATGTCCACAAATATATACACATTTATAGAGTTCTGAATGACAACGGCCAATACTTACTTGTGTAAATAGATGATATTGGACATAGTAGTGGAAGCGTATAATATCGTGGTGCAAAGCATCTGCTGCGACTAGCTTGTCAAGCTGCAAGAAATTGCATAAAGAGACATCTCTTATTAGCTGTGTATTTTCCATATGCGCTCTCAGAAAGAACTAGACCAAATCGCAGAATTTACTAAACAGAATTGTCATTAGGAAGCTATGCAGGAAATATGGGATTATTAGCATATCATTTCCAATACCTTCTCCTTGGAAAACTGAGAAAACCGACCCCACTGGCTGTGATCTGATGTCTCGAAGAAATCCCGAAGAAAGCAAAATGCAGCATATGGCTTCAACCATTCCTATTGAAACATGGTATGAAAGCAATCAAATGTAGTTTGAAATAAGTGGACTAAAAAAATATGAAATGCCAGTAGTTATACCTCATTTTCAGATAAGAACTGCTTGAACGGAGCTGAATTTAGCACTTTATCCTTTTCTAAATTAAATATTTTTTGGGCAATTCTGAGTTTCGTGGACAACGCTGCCTCATAGTCGACGTCCTATTTGAACATTAGGGGAAAATGTTAGATCTGCAAAAAACTCCAAGAACCATTTGGGTTCCATGAGCAAAGTCAAACTTTTTGAAGTTTTTCAAATACAGTGGATGATCTGATTTAAAGAGCAAGCATAGCAAAAGAGCAGCAAGGACAAGAAGTGCATCCAGCACAAATGCAAAGCATATTCAGAGCTTTACATTTGCAGTGATGACAGAAAATAAATGATACTTTATACACGTGAAAATACATTTACCTTTTTGTCCAACTCCTTCTTTGCCTTCGTAATCTCTTCCTGTGACAATATGCAAAATTGAGTACCGGATCAGGTGATTCAGAATTGAAGAGATCAGTGAAACGAGAAGCCAAAAAAGACTAGTATAAGAGTTAATATGAAAGGCACACGAAGTTAGACCTTAACATCTGCTGGAATAGCATCTGAAAGCGCCTGCACTCTCAGGTACAAGGGGTGCAACGCAAATACGGAGAGTGAGCTGTAAATAAGAACGTGTAGGACATTATTTTCTCTTCAGAAATGTGTCTTTCATACTTCAAGCGAAAGCACAAGGGAGGATGAAGCAGTGTATCTTAGTAGTACCTATATGGATATGAATCCCACCACATCTTGTTAACAGAAGTATCATTGATAGGAAGGAGCTGAACAAGATGAAAACCCGAATTTACTGCCCAGTCAACAAGAAGTTTAAGATCTGGGAATTCTCCAACACCAAGATCCTCATTTGACCTGATTGAGAACATCGGTACGGCAACACCAGCACCCCTCCATGGTGCTTCCTGATAAAACAAATGATAAATTAGTCCGTGTATGATGCATACTACATCCTCAGCTTTCTTGCCTAAGCACGGCGTGGCAGGGTTCTATCTGAATATGGTTCATTTCCTAATGCACCATAGCATGGTAAACAGTTGCGGGAACTAAATAGTAGCATGTACCTACCAAGCTTTCTGGCAAGGAATATATGAATTGCTAGAACATTCTTAGTGGATGACTCATTATGAATGCAGACGTTACCCGGAGGGAGCCATCAGATAATAAGATGTGTCTGGATGGCTTGGGTGATGATAAATCCACATCAACCTCTCTGTTTGGGCCAAACTCCAATGAAGAGACTCCTGCTTCACTAACTTGACAGTACTTATATGTGGAATATTATTAAGGACAACACATTAGTGTTGGTACAACAAATAATACAAAAATACTAACTAAGAAAATAGTTTTTTGCACAAGGATATTTTACTGGGAACTCAGACTTCCGCAACACACAGTAGGCTTTCCAAATGGAATCTCCAACATAGTTGAGCTTGAGGCCATTTTGAGCTTTCCAATTTCCTACCGCGAGATTACTTCCTGTGACGACAACCTGAAGTTTTGTGATTGGCAATAGTTAGGACACCAGCAAGTAAGTATAACTCATTGAACTATGATGCGATAAGGGTGCTAAGTACAGCTAATCATAGCTTATAAACGGAAACAAAAGTGCATGAATAATACTTACAGTAGAGCCAGCTGCTAGCCGAGGACAACTGATAATAAATTGCACGACAATATCTGTTCAACAAAGATCATAGAAGACAAATTCAAATAATGCTAATGTTGTAACGAAAAAGGCTTTCGCCCCGCTTTATATATAAAGCAAACCACCACAGCCAAACAAGGTAATAAACAAGTCCACGCCACACACACACACCAAGTACGATAAGGTTTTGCTGAGGGCACAGCTCAATGCTAATGTTGTATCTAACCATCAAAGCAGAATTAGTTCATTTCTTTGTTTATTTTCAGATACTCCATTGGTGAAGACTAAATAGAAAATTTCCTTTAAATAGTAAAAAATATTACAAGCGCGAGACATCACCTGGAACGTTCTACAAATACTATAAAGTAGGAAGGAAAAGAATGTTTTACTTAACATGTATTTAGCATGGAAAGAGCTTATGCTACATTCTTTATTATTCAGCAAATCTTTACTCTTGTAAAGATCAAAACCGATGGCGGCGGTCCGTTCATCTTGGACTATACCAACCACCAGATCTGCACCAAACGGCAGTCCTAGACCCTATTTTTGTGTCCTTGTATTTATCTTGATTCCTGTAGAGATGCCAATGTTGCAAGCATTGCCAATAAGCAATCTGCAAAAACTAATGTTCATACCATTTTTCTTCAAAAAATTGCAGTGGCTGTTTATTATTGTGGCGGCAGTCCACTCAACTCGGACTATACCAACCATCAGATCTGCATCAAACGGCAGTCCTAAACTCTAAAAAAAATTATCCTTGCATTTATCTTGATTCCTGTAGAGATCCCAATGTTTCAAGCATGCCAATAAGGCAATCTGCAAAAACTAATGTTCATAGCATTTTTCTTCAACAAATTACGATGACCTTTTATTGTTTGGAGCCAGTGGCTTGACAATCAATCCAACTGGACTTTGCATGATTATTTTAAATACTTTAACAGGTTTCCAGTAATCTTTCAACTAAATTTATTGTCGACCCGTAGCAACACACGGGCTCCTAGCAGTATCTTTACTCTTATAAAGATCTAAGCTGGGTGGCGGTTCGTTTACCTCTTAAGTTATTACAAATTAGCACGGAGCACGTATGGTTGTTTCCATTGATGTAGATTTTCAGATAATAGTTCTTCATTTTGCACGAACTCACAGACTATGGCGGCACAAGCATTTAAACAATGAATAATATACAACAGACATAAATTCTGTAGCAACGCACGAGCATTTAGCTAGTATATATTTTTTTAAATCAGGTATGTGTTGATTGGCTTCTCCGGTGCCAGTTGATTCCATTGGTTTGAGACGTTCAGTTTAAAAATATTACCTTCAGGATCCAAAGTTTTGCTGAGGGAAGGAGACTGCAGTTGCCTTTTAGCATTATCAGTTGCGCTGAAAATGACGTTCTTGAACGCACTTCGGAGGAAAAGAGCTTCAGAAGCATCCTGAATCCAGACGACGACCAATCATAAACGGCAATTTTTAGGAACAACAAGCTTCTAGGACTAGTCTGACGAACAGCGTTGCCAAATGGTCATATAAGCAGCAAGCAACATATATCAACAAAAGATACATAGCATTCAGCTAAGTTGATAAGCTTAATGTGTGCTGCCAATGTGGCTAATATTTGTACAGAATGCAAATATATACCAGCAAGCAAGAGGGCGGTTGAATGAACACATGGAAGTTCCAATCAGTACCTGCCACCAGTCGCGGACCTCGACGACGTCGCCGTCCTTGACGCCCTCCGGCACCACTAGCTTCTTCTTCTCCCCGGCCTCCCGTCTGAGAACGTTCTTGTGGTCGTCCACCACATGGTAGCTGTACTCACAGGTGAAGACAGCCGGGACTGAAACCTGGCCGCACCAGACCAGCGCGTTCCCCTCGTGAACCGGGCTCAGGGCCAGCCCCTGCTTGACGTTCCAGGACCCGAGCGCCGGCGCGGAGCCGGCGATGATGAGGCTCTGCCCCCATTCCGTGTAGTACGGTAGCTTGAAGATCAGGGTCACTTTCGCCATCTCTTCAGAGCAGGCAGGCAGACACACAAGCGCAGCAAGGTCAGGAGCTGAATGCGTCAGTGGGAAAAAAAGATGGCTTAAAGATTTGGTAGCGTAAGGATGAATCCGCCATTTCTCCCTCGGAGACGAATCACGGATCCAAGGGATCCCCACGCACTCATTGTTAATGCTTCCGTGATTCCGGCCCTCCCGCTCCCCATTCCTCCGAATATCTTATCAGCGTCGTAGAGAGATTCGAGAATCAGTAGTACTCAGTACTGTGCATCTTTTTTTCGTTTCGCGACGGGAAGACGTGGACCAGATTCGGAGAATCGCCGAATCCCCCCGCATTCTACCATTTCCCCCAATCCCGGCGCCGCCATGGCCAAGGTCGCCAAGAGCCAGCAGCTCAGAGGCGAACGCAGGAACGAATCAGAAGTTGAGAACACCACTCACTCGCTCGCT
Organism: Triticum aestivum; assembly: GCF_018294505.1. Taxonomy (NCBI): domain Eukaryota; kingdom Viridiplantae; phylum Streptophyta; class Magnoliopsida; order Poales; family Poaceae; genus Triticum; species Triticum aestivum. Next base: position 75,989,528 of record NC_057799.1, read on the forward strand.
CACTCACCGAGGCTCTGCCTGCCGACGAACCGAGAAACAGGGGAGGGAGGGAGCGGGCGAGGCTTACCTTGGGCGAGCACGGACGGCGCCAATGGCGGCCACGGACGGGGAGGGGATCACCAGCAAACACAAGGAGGGAGGAGGCTCAGGAGAGCGAGAGCATGGACGGAGGTACGGGAGGGAGGGGGAGAAGGTGCCAGGAGATGATGAGGGGCGTGAGTGTGACGTTAACGACGGAGGGCGGGCACGGGCAGCGGCACCTGTGAGCCGCGGTGACGGGAGGGGCTAAAAAAGGCGGCCTTTCTGGGCCGTTGCCTCCCTTCCCCCATGCTTTGTGGATCCGGGCGGGCGACGGGCGGAACGCTTCTTCCCCGGGCGGCCACACGGGCAGAGCGGCGAGCCCGAGGCGGTAAAAAGCTCGCCATTTTTTGTGTGGCTGGGGAGGAGGTAGCTGCTGCCTGCTGCTGACACGGCGACACGTGAGGACGAGACGAACCGCAGTTGTCCATGCCATGCCGTCCGTCTCGATGCGCTCTCTGCTCCGCTACCGCTGCCTACGTCTGCAACTTGCGGACGGATCTGCACGAGGAAGAGAGAGATTTTTTTGTGTGTGGGTGTGGGTGTCCATTAAGGGCAAGTTGTCCCATCTGGAAGGGATGAGGAGCGCAACAAATCTGGGCTGTTTGTATCCGATCTGAAATTTTCACTGTAAAATTAAAGTGCGCGTCAGACTGGCAGTCTGTCAGTGTGCGATTTGGTGTGAAGATAAGCTTATTTTCTCGCCGTAAACTGCATGGCTGATGGGATCTCGAACTGCCGATTCAGGAAAAACACCACTCCAATTGTTTACTGAAATTAGTATAATTAGGAGAACTGAAATACGGAGTACCACTTGTTTACTGATGAAGTGGTTGGTGAGGAATGCGGCTTCGTCCCTGCACAAGCGCTTGGAGTTCGAGATCCCTGGGCGGGCGGTCTGGACGGACTTGGCCGTGTGTGTTGTCAGTCGTCACCGTGGCCACGCACGCTGGGCTACCACTAGATGCACGACCACAGCACTCACGACCTCGTCATCTTTACGATCATGATACTTTCAGAAACCTTGGGTCAACTGGTTCTTTCAACATTACTCTCTCGACTTCACATCTAGGCCCCCAAACCCCCACTACCTCTGAAAAATCGTTAACCAACAGCTATGCCACCTTCGTAAAATTCCATTAGTCCTTACTAACAATGGCACTTCCACTTTCTTCTGGCTCGATACTTGGCTTCTGCCGACTCCGCTTGTAGAAAACTACCCCCACCTTTTCTCTCACTCTGATGCTCCCTCTGTCCTGGTATCTCATGTCATGCATAATGGTTTACTCGCTACTCTGCGGAACCGCCTAATCAATGTGGTTTCTGCCGAGCTTGCGTCTGTTTTGTCTTTGTTGCAGGATGTTACCACAAGCAACGCGCCCGACGACAGGCTCCTCACCCACGACTCCTTGTTCACCTTGAGGTGCGCCTACTCTTTGCTCTCCTCCGACCATGAGCTTGACCTCAATGCAAGGCACATTTGGGGATCCAAGGCACCAATCAAGGTGAGGATCTTCATCTGGCTCCTCTGTCGCAACAGGCTAGGCACAATGGCGAACTTACATCGCAAGACCATTACCTCGGGATTGTATTTCCCTCGCCGTGACTTGTCTTTTGAGGACGCGACGCACCTCGCTCTACTCTGCCCATGCGCGGCCCAGGCCTGGTCCCTCCTAGGACTCCAGCCCCTAACCGCATCAACCTCATCTAGGATACTCCTACTCCGGTAGGCCTCGACATCAACATTTGGCCTACCGTCGCCATCGCCGTCCTCTGGAAGCTCTGGGATTCCAGAAACGCTCGTGTTTTCCGTAACGAGATACACTCCCCCCCTAGATACTATTCGGAACATTATCTCCGATTTTACGCTTTGGTCCTTCAGATTTAAGGACCACGTTAGTAGGGAGGTTGTCGTGTCTTGGCGCTTGTACCTCTCCTCTCGCTGTAACCTATAATGTAACCTGCAACTTACCTCGGGCACCTTTGACTAATATATTCAGGTGGGGTTCCTCTCTCCCCCTGTGATTGTTCAAAAAAAGTTGTAATGAATTTACCAGTCATACCCAAGTTCAGGGTCACGAGATGGGTAATAACCCTACATTTTGTTGCTGAGATATTGTTAGAGATACGACGGGAAAATCAACACGAGAAGAACGAAAACAAGTAGGAGACACGAGATTTAAGGTGGAAAACCCCTCCAACACAAAGGGGAAAAAACACGGGTACCAGCCAGCAAATCTTCACTATATCGGGGGAGGTTACAAACGTCGGGGATTTACAACTGATCAACTTATCCCGTGCGGCGGCTCACAAGAGGTATATATAACACATGTGACCTAGGTCGATACTTATCCGTTGGCCCAAGCCTATCGGAGACGGGCCTCGCTTCGCTTGCTCGTCAGAAGTTAGCCTTTCTCTTTATACTTGAATTTGAAGTATAACATAACAAATATATTGATAAAGGGGTTCACCGAGTATAAGAGCTCGATTGCATCTACAAAAGGTAGGTCTTGCAATAATGGCCTGACTCTTCGACGAGGGTCTTCGGGGGGCATCTCCTCGCCAAATAATCTCAATTTTCAACACCGATCCTATCTCTGGCCAAACTATGTAAATATCCTCTAATTATGATATGATTCCGAAGTTATCCCATACTTATCTCCTCCAAGCACCTACCTTACACACGAGTACATGCGGCCCCTAGGCAATCTTTGATCGATATGGTTTGTCCACGCCCGAAATGTGTACACCTCTGATAGTTCAGCATTATGCACCAACAATGATGTTTGCAAGCACCGTGGCTTTCCTTGAGGCGTCGATGAGGTATTCTTCCCATCTTGAAACAAGGGTGAAAACCCAGATCTAACGGGCTTTTTCAGGAGTAGGTCTAACGAGCTAGGCCCCTCTTACGCAAAAAAAAACCAATGAGGCAGGCCTCACTCGTTAGACCAAGGCGCCAGGCTTCGGTCAGGGGATCCCCAGAGAAGCCGTCTTAGGGCTGGGCCTACTAGTTTTGTGGCGTGGTCAGCGAACTGACTTTTTTCACAAAGATTGCATATAATTTCATTTATAGATAAAAGAGCACAAGTAACATAGAGGAGAGAGAAAGGGGGCACCACACTAGGTGTGGGAAGAGCCGAACAAGGGATGCAACACGACGATAAACCGTTTAGCCAGAACTCCAGCCAAGGAAGGCGGGGAGACAAGACACATGACACCTAGACGGCTAGACCATGTCATGGCCAATGTGAGGCACCTGCTTCGGGCCACAATGACTCTAGGACTGACTGCATCAACGTACCCCCACACCTTAAGCGCCTAGAGGAGTCGGCAAGTGGGTTGCAGGACCAGGCCGGGCCGAGGGAGAAGCCATGGAGGAAGCGTTGACGATGTCATACATTGCACCCTGGATGCCCACGCCCTGAGAAGCAACCCAAACCAAGCACGACATCCAATACCTCCAACGTAAACATCAGGCCCGCCGCGAGCAATCAAGGCAGCGTCTTTACGAAGGGGACGACATCGCGCCTTCGTTGTCATCCGATTCGGTGAATCAGGCCTAGGGTTTCTCCGGTGCTCGAAGAGGGGCACAGAGAAAGTCCATGGTAGCACCTCCAAAAGGGGGACAACAACACCCTCCAGTGTCGCCGTTGCCACCATTTCGTCCCGTCCTATGATCGAATCCCAAAAGCCAAGCAAACCAGCATTGGAGATGGATTTGCTTCTTCTTGTTTCGAGAATATTGGAGGTGGCTCACTAAGATTTCAGGAGACTTCTTGTGTAGTAACATGCATTTGCAGGCCATGATATTTTTTTCATGCTTGAGGTAATTGGTCGTTTCTCTTTGGCATTTTGACATCATTTTTACTTTATTGTTAAAAAAATCCCCTAGAGTTGTGCTTTTTGTTACCAATTAGTCCTAGAGTCATGGTTTTCTGTTAAAATCCCCTAGAGTTGTGGTTTTGTGTTAACTCCGCCCCAAAAGTTGTGTATTTGTGCAATTTCCTCCATTAAAAAAATTGATTGGTGCATTTTTTCCGAAATGCTAAAAAATTGACGCCGGATTTTTAAGCATGGTAAACCGGAAGTTTTTTTGGGCAAATTACGTTCAGCAAGCACGGCAAATCCTGGCAAAAAACTGAACATGTCAGGATTTGCCATGCTAGTTGAAGGGAATTGTCATGCTCGCGACACATAATTTGTCACAAAAAAAGTTCGATTTGCCATGTTTAAAATCCGACGTCAGATTTATAGGGTGGTTCTTTTTTCACAGCTCGACGAAGCTAGTGTGCATCTATAATTGGCGCAGATCGATGTTGGCTAATAAAGCTTCTATTTTATTAAAAAATAACCAAACGTACAAGCAAAGCAACTGAAAGTTTGCAAACCATCAACAGATCATGGATCTTTCCTTAAGCATACGCACATGGAGCAACAAAAAATTTGGGCAAGTGACAGTTCTGCTTCATTCCTTCCACACAGAGCTGATCCACAAACACTCACACAGCTCTTGGACTGGCATTGCGCCACAGTACCAGAACTTTTCAGCCTGGACACCTGGGCCACACAAATCCCCACCAATAACAACCGGAGGATAATAACAGAAAAAGAAAAAGGAAAAAGGAAAGCTCCAAGCCTACCTCTACTGAGAGGAAGAAGCAGCAGCGGCAGCGGCAGCAATGGCAGCAGCCGCTCTCCAGTGCTGCCCTGTACTGGGCTCACGGCCGGCATCGTCCATCTCACGATCTTTCTCCGCAAGAACACCGGCGGTTAGCAGGACAGGGGAGGCCAGGAGGAGGAGGCTGCAGCAATGCCGTTCCCAGTCTGCCGAGGGGCGATCGCCGGGTAGCTCGCCTCCGCAGCTGGAGCGCCTCTTCTCAAATGTCAACAAGGCAACCATGAAGCACGAGCCAGGTGACCACGCTCGGATCATGCTGTCCGTTGCTTTGCTGAGCTTTCTTTCGCATATATTTTGCCTTTGAGGCGCAGCTGACAGGATTGTGTCTCTGTTTGTCGCTTGGATATGCTAGGGAGTATCACCGGTTCCGTCTTCCTTGTGGCCGGCACAACGGTAAGTTGAAATGTAAGATTGCGTCTTCCTTCTTACTGCCTTCGATGTATCACCGGTTCCGTCTTCCTTCTTGCCGCCTTTGATGTAAAATGCAAGACCTGAAATTTTTATGTCAGATTGCGTACTAGGCCGCAGGTAAGGCTATGTTAAAATGCAATGCGCCTGTCGAGAATCACTGAAAAAAAAAACATGCGACAGATGATCAGATAAAACATTGCGATAACAACCCTGTCTCATGAATCTAATGTTGCAAACCAGAAAATTCATGAGGAATAATGCTTGCTACGCACCTTGAAGCTTCAGCAACTTTGAGACAAAACTCAACCCACAGTGGCCTTATTTCACAAATGTTAGGAACTACTTGAGACATCCCTATGGAGTAAACATATATTTCAGGAATAGTTCGGAGTGAGCAAAGGTTTATTAAATTTACATAACTAACCTTCCTTTTCATCTACGTTGATGCCATAGGTCGGGGCAGGTATCCTTGCGATCCCTGCCGTCACACAAGAAGCTGGATTCTTGGCCTCAGCAGTCACATGCGTTTTCTGCTGGACATATATGGTAATAGAATGTCATTGACAGGGTAAACTATCAAACCCGACATATTAGAGGTGACATGCAGTCAGAGAAGCCTCTCAAAGGTAAAACCCTTTTGCATTGCGCGTTCTTGGATAAATTCTCATCGTAAAGAATATTTACTTCTTGTGTGTGTCACCTTGATACGGGAGGGTTTGATAGTTTCACCCAATATTTTGTCTAATTCGCTTACTTGTCTACACTGACAGTTTTTGTTTGCCACTACTTTCTCCAGGTTGTAACAGGGCTGTTAGTTGCTGAAGTAAATGTCAATACAATGTGTGAACTAGGATCTGGAAGTGTCTCCCTGGTAGTTAACGTGCCATCCCATTTGCTGATTTCCTGATAAATATTTCTATTAGAGGCAACTAAAATGAATCTGCAACTAAAAAGTGGCATATGAAGTGCCTGGACATATTTTACCTGAACACAAGGTCCATCTATTAAGACTGGCAAAAGAGAATCAAACACACTCCAAATATGAGAAAGTACTCAATAACTGGTGGGGTGTTGCATCTAGCCATCTATGATATGTATTTCGTTCCTTGTATATTTTGTATCTTGCTTGGTTTGAAAGTAGCGAGCATGCTGTCTGAAGGCGCCTTTTTTTCAGGTTTCAATGGCCAAGCGCACTCTAGGGACAGCTGGAGTGAGAACAGTTTGGTATGATAAATTCAATACGGCTGAGGTTTATTTATGTATAAGAACTCCGAATCATAATAAACATTGAGCTAAGCATCACAATGGGATTCATAATCCTATGTAATGACACTCAGTTACAAGTTCATATTTTTTGACTGGAGAAATTCTGACCATAATTTCTATGTGCCTGCAGCTTTTCATATTTGTTTATACATTATGCACTTCTTGTTGCGTATGTGGCACGCTCTTCAGAGATCTTAACAAACTCACTGGGCATACCATTGTATGACCTCTTTTCTTGATCTTCACTTTCAATATTCATTTTCTCCATCTTTGTCGTAACAATGTTGTATCCCTCTTACTACTCGTGTATAGCGCTCTAGTGTCTATCATATGTTTGACCCTTGTGTTATAACCCCGGAAAAACAAAATATCAGGAACTTGCATTATCTGATAAATAACTCCTATGGAAACTACACTAGTTGGTACTTACAATTCACATAAATATTTTCCTACATGCAGGTTCTACTTAGCAGTTACTAAGGGTCATTAGTCATCACCATGCATTTCAGTCACCATTCAATAATTTCTTTTCATCAGCCATTGATGACATGAGTATGTTTACAGATGGGAGAGTGCTACCCTGTTTTCACTGGCTTTTGGCGGACTATGTTACTTCGGAAGGTAATTGAAAAATGTTACTGCATCATATTATGCGATACACTTCCTGTAATAGAAAAAAACAATGACCAAGCAGATGTCTCCTTTTCCGAGTTCTATGCTGCTTAACTTCAGGGTTCACCGCAAAATATCCCAAATAATGTTATGGGAGCTCCTGACCACGCCCAGTGTAGCTTCAAGACTACTACTTCTTACTTTTTGACCATCAAGGGTTAACTTCATTCTCGATATCAAAACAAATGCACATGTCATTATTAAGGTTCTCAAAAGATGGGCAGTTTGCTACTTAGAAATATTTATTATAGAATTTTTTGTCCTGATGTCCACAATTACTTAGGCAATTTATCATATAACATGGTAGAGATTATAAGTACCAAAACTAATCTTCTCGATGGCTGCAGTCAGCGAGTCATTGGTGCCGTGAATGGTTTTTTGGTGTTCAGTATCATAGCATCCTTCACAGTTCTTGTGGTAAGTGTTGTTTTACATTAATCCATCATAAATATTTGGAACCTTGATAATCCTAGGCTCCTAGCAGTCGACAAAGAGAATGAAACATGACTGCATTTCCTGAAATAACTTAGGAACTACTAATTTTGGTTGCAAAATATCCTATTAGTGAGATGAAATTCTAAGATAGTCCAACTCTGCACGTACAGTGAGCTACGTGAGTGCAAGTGTGTAGATCCAAAATCCAATATGCTTACAGATAAACAGGTCCTGTTTGATAGGAAATATTGCTACTTTTTTAGTATTCAGTAATGGTTCGAGTAGAGAAAAAAACTCATGTCCGCTGACAAAGATAACATGAGCAAACCACTAGGAAATTTCTTTCGCGTAAGCAACATCCTACAAACAGAGTATAGATGCTGAACAAATGGGTGTAACCTTCACAGGTGGTGGCAAGTGGAAACATACAGTGGAGTTCTCTTCTCGAAACGAATTTTGCTGCTGCTCCCCAAAGTATACCAATAATTGCTCTTTCATTTGTATATCAGGTAATCTTGTATTCTTGCTTACCATACTCACTTCAAAAAAAAAATCTTCTTGGCATTTGACTGAGTATTTTCCTGAACAGAATGTAGTTCCTGTTCTCTGCACAAATTTGGAGGGAGACCTGTCAAAAGTAAGGTAAGGTTGTGAAGATAAATCTGACACTACCTGCATAAGTACAGCAGTTGTGACTTGTGACATTAAAAAGAGAACAATAATGTGCCTTCTTTCGAGAAAACACAAGATCTTGAAGAACAAGAAAAAATTCTCAACTAAAAGGGGCAGACATATTTATGTTGCGATCACGCCACTATATCCTAAGTTGGTGACTTCCAGAGGCATATGACAATCTTACTGAATCTTGCAGGAAGGCCATTGTATTAGGTACTGCCATACCCCTTGCTCTGTTTCTCGTATGGGATGCTGTCATCCTGGGGACAATCCCGGGGTTTGCAGAAAGTGGGACTATCACTGATCCGTTACAACAACTTAGGTCAAGCAATGGTACAGTGGGGGTAAGTATTTTTCAAAATGTTCTTATGATGTGCTATAAATTGGGATTGATTTGAAACACCTTATTGTTTGCAGCCTATTGTTGAGGCATTCTCATTTCTGGCAATAGGCACATCATACATCGGATTTGTTCTGGGACTCACAGACTTCATCGCAGACTGTAAGTATCTTCTTCAGTCCAGACTCCAGAGCAATCATATTTTTAAGCTAGGAAGAGGTCTAGAGTAGAACCTCGCCAATTTTATGCGAGATAGACATGAAGGTAGCAAAACAGTAGTAAAATTTCTGGGACTGCAGCTTACTGTTATTAATTCACTATCCTTCTCTTTTTTGCCTCTTCTATAAAACTTTGCAGTGCTCAAACTACCAAGTGGACAGAACAAACCTCTGACATACCTTGTAACTTTGTTCCCTCCACTTGTTCTGTCACTGCTTGATCCAGAGATATTTTTCAAGGCATTGGACTTTGCAGGAACTTATGGAGGTAAGGATGCTTTTACAGTATCTCTAATCCAAAGGAGAAATTTGGGACTCCTTGCAGACTGCAGCCACAAAATAATATACGGATACAGAAATGCAGAACATTCATATGGATTGCTATCATCTCTACAGCAGTAACCTTTTATGAATAGGAACTGCAGAATATTCATATAGTTTACTGATTGTGGAAATATTAGATTTGTTACTTGAAGGAATGAACTGACCCTTGCATGTATTCTTTTCAGTTCTAGTACTCTTTGGAGTTTTCCCTGCAGCTATGTCTTGGTCAGAGAGATACTCAAATGACTTGGAAGCTCCTATATCCCCAATAGTCCCAGGAGGAAAATTAACCCTCTCATTTGTTATGGGGGGTGCCTTGCTTGTAATATTTTCAGAGGTTTTCAAGGACATAATGCAGTTCCAAGGACTAAATTGACAATTATGATGTGCAAAGTTCCACCACTGATGCTTCTGCAGATTTTTGTGCAATGTTGCTAATAAGAGGTATTAACACATCCAAAGAGAATAGTCTGGTATTTCTAGCCTTTCTTAACCCCTTCGGCAGTTTCATCAAGACATTCAGTCAAGTTGACTTGTTTTTTTTTTTTTGAGAAATGTCAAGTTGAGTTGTGTTGTACATATTTACCATATAACACTTTTTCTAGTATATATTTATCAATAGGGCCCTCCCCTACTGCTACTTTACATAATGCTACGCGTGAGTTGTATAACCTAAGTATTCTTTATTTATTTTTATGGAATTTAAACTGAAAAACAAGAACTTCTAAAGTTTCAAGAGACCCGCAACAATAGTAAATTCAAGATAAATAGTGTTGAAAATAGTTCCTTGTCCTCATCAATACTTTTTTCACATGCGTGCAAATGAACAAATGAACGCTTTCATTAGTTCGTTTGGAGTTCATGATGTTTCTCGACTTATTCAGGTCCGTTATCAAGAATTTTGAACTTATCCCCAGACTACACACGTTGACTCACACAACTGTGCATGATCATATCCTACTAAAGAGTAAACAGGAATTAGCAAAGCAGAAACTCACACTGAGAAAGACATATTGTATACCACTGCCACTGTGCTAGAGTTTAACTGATTCTCTTCTACCAAAAATCATTGCAAGAACAAGTTCCCCCTCTAAAATGATGGAACCTGGCTCTATCACGAACCACAATTTCCCGTTGATAAATCTTGGACACTAGCTTAGCAAACTTGTGGCAATCCATACAGAAGCGAATATTTTTGACAATTCTGATTGTAGCATCTGGAGGTCCTCCAATGAGCCCAAACGCTATTGCAAGCTTCTCACTGTGATGTCCAAGCGCCTGCTCTTTCTCTTCATCTTCAATGTCATAGAACACCTCAGTGGTCTCTGTGACATGACCTTGCTGTTGCATCCTTCCACCAATCTCAATCAGTTTTGCATGAATGTCATCATATGATGGATGTGACTTGTCACCTGAAATGAATTCATGGATGGAACCATCCATCTCAACCGAGCTGCAGCCAGGAATCTTCTCGATCCCCTTGCTTCTCATGGTCCTCCGAACATCTTCAACGCCATTCCATCTCCCTACTGCAGCATACAGATTGGACAGGAGCACATGGTCTCCACTGCAGGTCGCTTCCATTTCAGTTATGACAATTTCGGCCATCTTGACATTCTTGTGGAGCCGGCATCCACCAAGCAATGCCCTCCAGATGACAACATCTGGCTTCATTGGCATCTCTGTAATGAGCTTGTGTGCCTCTTGTAGATGACCAGACCGGGCAAGGAGATCAACCATGCACGCATAATGCTCAAGGATTAACCCTATGCCATACTTATTGGAGATCATGTTGAAATGCTCCCTACCTGCATCCACAGATCCACCATGGCTGCATGCCAAGAGGACTCCTACAAAGGTCACTTCATCCGGTACCACTCTCCCATCAAGCTCCATTTGGCGAAACATGTCCAACGCCATCGCTGAGTAGCCATTCATGGCCAAGCCATTGATCATGGCATTCCAGGTACACGTGTTCCTTGCCCTCAGGCCGGTGAACACCTCCAGCGCAAGCTCCACAGCGCCACACTTGGCATACATGTCAACAAGCGCCGTCCCCAGGAACTCATCCCACCGGAGCCTGTTCTTCTCTACGAACACATGGACCCACTTCCCCGTCTCCAACGCACCGGCGCTCGCGCAGGCTGACAGCGCGCTGACAACCGTCCCGCGGTTGGGCGTGAACCCTTCCTCCATCATCCGCCCGAAGAGACAGAGGGCCTCGACGGGCTGCCTGTTCCCGACGTGCCCAGAGATCATGGCGTTCCACGAGACCAGGTCCCTCTCCGGCATCTTCTCGAAGACGCGCCTCGCCGACCCGACATCCCCGGCGCGGCAGAGCCCGGCGACCATCGACGTCCACGTGACGGGCGTCGGCGCCGGGACCTGCTCAAAGAGCCGGCACGCCGACGCGACGTCGCCCGACACCGCGTAGCCGTGGATCATGGAGTTGAAGGAGACGGTGTCCTGGCGCGGCATTTCGTCGAACACCCTGCGCGCGTCGGTGACTCGCCTCGTGGCGCAGTAACCCTGGATGAAGCCATTGGTGACGCGCGTGTGGGCAAGGAATCCGAGCTTGATGTAGACGGCGTGGAGGCTGGGGAGGCGGCGAGAGGAGACGGAGGCAGAGGCGGCGGCGGCGGCGGCAGCTTTGAGGAGGGAGAGGAAGGTGCGCTGGTTCAGGCGGGACAGCTGCATGCGTGCGTGTTTGCTGTTGGCTTGTGTAGTTCATGGTGTGTGAGCCTTGAGCTTTTATGGCTGGCTTGTTTGGAAAAGGAAAATTCGAAAATGCAAGAACATGAAACCGAGTGGATTATGTTTGAAATATATTGCCTCAGTTATCGATTCAATATTGAACATTTTACATTTTGTGGATACATGTCTTGTGAACACCCATACGTTTTTTGGAATTTTATAAAACACTTAAATATGATTTTTGACAAATGGTGGCACCGCAATACGGTATAAGAGCAGAGAGAGCATACGTTTAAGAACCAAATCCGGTCAAATAGTGGTGGCCTAGCTTCTCTCCCTTCTTCCTCTCTCTAATAACAACACCAACTCTCAGAAAGGACATATTGTTCGCTCGTGGGCTGGTCCGCAGATACAGACACGAGAGTCGGCCATCCAATTATATCCCTTGAACGTTTGCCTTTGTTTTTTTAGTCCGCAACACTCAAAATAATTATAGAAAATAGTACAATTCACTCATAAATAACCTATAGAAATCCCAGTACAACAATAGTTCAAACGTAAATATCACATCTGAGATAACTGAATGTTTAGTAAATTTTCCGAATTCATCAATTCCAAATTCAGTGATACTCGAATTAGAATCGACACAAGTCCTCTCATACACGCTTGCCCTTGAGCTTCATCCAACAATGTATGAATGTACATGGCCTCCCTTAGTCCGGTGCTACAGCATGGCAGCTCGTCCGGACTATATAACATGATGATTATCAAGTTGCAATATTAAGTGAATTAGTGAATTGACCAATATGAACCGCGACACATGCACTATTTCTTCGACAATGTTGCCATGAACCAGCGCTGCCACCATCGACAACAGGAACCAGAACTCACCCATGTGCATTATTATTCTTTCCAAACAAGATAAAAAAACAGCCAGTACGGTGTAGTAATTGCTAAATAAACAAATTGTGCAACTGGAAATCATCCACACACGACGTGCAATCCCGAGCAGTTCATGTTCAGACGGCCTTGAGCTTCTTGGCGATGCCGGCGAAGTACTTCCCCTGGTGCGCCGCCAAGGCGAGCTCGGCATCGCTGGGCGTCCTGCTGCCATCTTTGCTGGCGAAGGTGCCGGCTCCGTACGGGCTGCCGTCCTTGACCTCGTCCATGGCGAACATGCCGGCGCCGTGCGTGTAGCCGACGGGCACGAAGAGCATGCCGTGGTGCGTCAGCTGTGTGATGGCCGTGAGGGCCGTGGTCTCCTGTCCGCCGCCCTGTGTGCCTGTGGCGAGGAAGACGCCCGCGGGCTTGCCGGCGAGGGACCCCTCCTGCCAGAGGCCGCCGGTGGAGTCAAAGAAGGCTTTCATCTGCGCCGCCATCATGCCGAACCGCGTCGGGAAGCCGAACAGGATGCCGTCGGCCTCGGTCAGCTGGGACGCCGTTATGACTGGGTGGTCCTCGCGCCCCGGCGCCGCGTGCATCTTCCCCAGCACCTCCTCCGGCAGCGTCTCCGGCACCCGCCAGACGGTGACCTCGACGCCAGGGACGGAGTCGGCGCTTTTCTTGATCTCCTCCGCGAGAGTGGCCACGTGTCCCCATGTCGAGTAGTACCTGAATCGATGCAGATAAGCAAAAGAAAAACAGAGTAATAATCAAATCATCGAGCTAACCAGCCGGAAGAAGAGCGAGCAGAGGCGGAGCATTACACGATGTAGATCTTGGTCGCCATTGCCGATCGGCTAGCTGCAGAACTCTGCTGTGTAAAACTGATTTGGTTTGGAAATTGCTTTGCTTCCTCTTGCGGTGTAGGTAGCTGGTGAAGAAAGAAGCCGGGCTGGCTCCCGTACTTGTAGGGGAACTGGAGCCTTGAGGATTGCTAATTTGAGACGACCTTGTATGTAGTTCGCATTCTTGCAGATTTAAAAGGTTCTTGAAGAAGGTATCTGATCCTCGCCCGGGGCTCCCATATGAGCCTTGTCATCTTCTGTACTAGCGTTGTATAGAAAAGTGTGGTCAAACTCTAAGAACGGCCATGAAGATAGCGAGGGGTAGACCTGATCATACCCTGGGCCGGGCCGGGTTTCGGGCCAGGCTTTGCAAAGCCCGAAGCGAAAACCCCAAGCTCAAGCTGCCCGATACACATGAACACTGGGTTCTAAAATAAAATGATTATTTTCAGGGTATAAAAATAATATATTATACCTATATATCGAATAAAATATGTAATTGGTTTTTTGAGCTTTTGAGAAAGCAAACTTCTCGATGGATGAGTCCCAAACAGATGACATCCCTCAGGTCTCTGATGAAGAAAACAACCAACTGACAGCTCCATACTCCGAGGAGGAAGTTAGAAAGACGGTTTTCCTAATGGAGCATAACAGAGCCCAGGGTCCAGATGGTTTTCCCGCAGAGTTCTATCAAAACTTCTGGGAAGTCATCAAACTGGATCTCTTACTTTTGTTTAGCGACTTCCATGCTGACTAACTAGAATTGTTTCACTTAAACTTTGGTGAGATTATTTTATTACCTAAGGTTAATGAGGTTGAAAGGACACAACAATATATACCAATTTGCCTTCTTAATGTTAGTTTTAAAATATTCACGAAAGTTGCGACTATTAGGTTGAATTCAGTTGCTGAACATGTGGTCCGCCCTTCATAGACAACTTTTATGCAAGGCAGACACATCCTAGATGGAGTTGTTGTCCTTCATGAAACAATCCATGAACTACATCGGGAAAAGTTGAATGGGGTGGTACTCAAAATTGACTTTGAAAAAGCTTATGACAAAGTCTAGTGGCCCTTTCTTCAACAGACTCTTATATTTTTTGCATAGTGGTGTGCTATGGTCCATAGCCTCGTTTATGGAGGTAGTGTTGCCATCAAGGTCAATGACGACGTTGGACGCTATTTCCAAACGAAGAAGGTATTGCGACAAGGTGACTCGATATCACCCATGCTATTCAATATAGTGGCGGATATGCTAGCGGTCATGATTGACCGTGCCAAGGTTGATGGCCAATTGACGGGGTAGTAAATCATCTAGTTGATGATGGTCTCTTTATACTTCAATATGCCGATGATACAATTCTCTTCATGGATCACGACCTTGAGAAAGCGAGAAATATAAAACTGATTTTATCAGCATTCGAGCAACTCTCGGGTCTCAAGATCAATTTTCATAAAAGTGAATTGTTTTTCTTTGGCGATGCTCAAGACGAGGCCCACTTGTACGCTGAACTGTTCGGATGCGGGTTGGGCTAATTTCCGATCACATATTTGGGGATACCGATACGTTATCGGAGACTCACAAATGTTGAATGGAAACATGTCGAGGAGGGACTGCAAAAAAGACTTAGTAGTTGAAAAGGTAAATTGTTGTCTGTGGGTGGAAGATTGGTCCTCATAAATTCAGTACTAAGTAATATGTTACTATATATGATTTCCTTCTTCCAGTTGCCGAAAGGAGTCTTACATAGATTGGATTATTTTCGATCAAGATTCTTTTGGCAAGGAGATAGTGAGAGAAAGAGATATCGACTGGCCAAATGGAATGTGGTTTGCCGTCCCAAAGACCAAGGCGTGTTGGGCATTCATGACCTTGAGGTTAAGAATAGGGCCCTCCTCACCAAATGGTTGTTTAAATTACTGACAGAAGATGGTGTATGGCAAACCCTTCTAAGGAGGAAATATGTGGGTCCCAAGGCGGTATCCCAAGTATACTGAAAGCCTAGGGATTCTCATTTTTTGGCGGGTCTAATGGCTACGAAGAAATATTTCTTCTGCTATGGATCCTTCTCCATTAAGGATGGCTCAGAAATTAGATTCTGGGAGGACAAGTGGCTAGGAGATGCCACACTCCGGGAACAATATCTGACTCTATACAACATTGTGCAGCACAAGGGTGATACTATCACCATGGTAATGGGATCAGTTTCGCCAAATGCGACGTTCAGAGGAGATTTAGTTGGACCCAGACTCCAATCTTGGAACACCCTGCTCCAGCGGTTATCCACGGTGCAATTGTCACATGGGTCTGATGTCTTCTGATGGAACCTCCATGGGAATGGAAAATTCTTAGTGGAGTCAATGTATAGAGCGTTAATTCAGTCTGATGTGCCAGTTGATAATAACAAGAAGATCGGAAAGATGAAGATACCTCTTAAGAATAAAATCTTTGCATGATATCTTCATCGTGGAGTCATTCTTACTAAAGATAACCTTATTAAGAGGAATTGGCATGGAAGTACGCAATGTGTCTTTTATCACCATGATGAGACAATAAAACATTTATTCTTTCAATGCAAATTGTCTCGTTCTATATGGTTAATCATCCAAATAGCTTCTGGCTTGTATCCTCCCCATAGTGTTGCTAATGTATTTGGCAACTAGTTACATGGGATTGATCACAGGTTTAGAACTCTTCTCAGCATAGGAGCGCTTGCCGTTATTTGGTCGCTTTGGCTATGTAGAAATGATAAGGTTTTTAATGATAAAAGTACTTCTCTGATGCAGGTTATCTACAGATGTACCGGGACTCTTCGTTTATGGTCCTCTCTACAATGCGTGGAGAATCGAGACCTGTTTACGGAGGTGTGTACACGGTTGGAGGCTACAACGAGGGATACTTTTATCCAACATGGGTGGCAGCATGATCTTAGGATTGAACCCCCATGCTTTAGGCGTTATACGCACTCTACATGTCTCTTTGTATTTAGCCTTCTTAATTTTTTGTTTGTGCAAGAGGACTTTATTTGGCTGTGTGCATCTTAGTTATGCAGAGGCCGGGTGTAATACTTAAATCTTTTAAGTAATAAAAAGCGCTCCTTTTCGAAAAAGTCTGTGGATACAGATACGAGAGTCAACCACTCAACCATGTATCCCCTAAACTTTCATTTCTGTTTTTTTCTTTTAAGTTCGCAACACTCAAAAAGATTACAGAAAAAAGCATAATTCATCCATAAATAACTTGCAAGAATATCCTAGTACAACATTGGTTCAAACGTAAATATTACATCCGAGATAACCGGATGTTCAATAAGTTTTTTGAATTCATCAATCCTCGTTTAGAATCGTCAAGTTCTCCCACACATTGTTGCACTTGAGTTTTATCCAACAATATATGAAGGTAAATGACCTCCCCTCGGTCATATGGCGACATTGAGTGAGTGAATCAACGGGTTGACCAGCCCATCGGGGAAGTGAGGGTTGACCCCAAGCTAAGTACACCCCAAGAGCTAAATCCGCACCGGCGGGAGAAACCATATTAAACTCATTAATGGCGCGTTTGGTTGCCTGCATTAGGTCGGGCCAAGCCCGCGCGGGATGAAAATGGGCTGTTTGGATGCCTGTGGTCACTGTTTTGCCCGCATAGCATGAAGCTCAAAGCACCTCTCAGCCAGGCCCGCTGGGAACGGCTGAATTGGCCGTTTTTTGCGAGCTGGGATGAGACGAGCGCAAAGAGTGGGCCCCGTTGCACGAGAGGATATGATGACCCGCTAGTGTAGGGGATCTATCGTAGTCCTTTCGATAAGTAAGAGTGTCAAACCCAACGAGGAGCAGAAGGAAATGACAAGCGGTTTTCAGCAAGGTATTCTCTATAAGCACTGAAATTATCGGTAACGGATAGTTGTGTGATAAGATAATTCGTAACGGGTAACAAGTAACAAAAGTAACTAAGGTGCAGCAAGGTGGACCAATCCTTTTTTAGCAAAGGACAAGCCTAGACGAACTCTTATATAAAGCAAAGCGTTCCCGAGGACACATGGGAATTACTGTCAAGCTAGTTTTCATCATGCTCATATGATTCGCGTTCGTTACTTTGATAATTTGATATGTGGGTGGATGGTGCTTGGGTGCTGCCCTTCGTTGGACAAGCCTCCCACTTATGATTAACCCCTCTCTCAAGCATCCGCAACTACGAAAGAAAAATTAAGATAAATCTAACCATAGCATGAAGCATATGAATCCAAATCAGCCCCTTACGAAGCAACGCATAAACTAGGGTTTAAGGTTCTGTCACTCTAGCAACCCATCATCTACTTATTACTTCCCAATGCCTTCTCCTAGGCCCAAATCATGGTGAAGTGTCATGTAGTCGACGTTCACATAGCACCACTGGAGGAAACACAACATACATCTCATCAAAATATCGAACGAATACCAAATTCACATGATTACTTATAACAAGACTTCTCCCATGTCCTCAGGAACAAACGTAACTACTCACAAAGCATATTCATGTTCATAATCAGAGGAGTATTAATTATCGTTAAGGATTTGAACATATGATCTTCCACCGAATAAACCAACTAGCATCAACTACAAGGAGTAATCAACACTACTAGCAACTCACGGGTACCAATATGAGGTTTTGAGACAAAGATCGGATACAAGAGATGAACTAGGGTTTGAGAGGAGATGGTGTTGGTGAAGATGTTGATGGAGATTGACCCCCTCTCGATGAGAGGATTGTTGGTGATGACGATGGCTTCGATTTCCCCCTCCGGGAGGGAAGTTTCCCCGGCAGAACAACTCCGCTGGAGCCCTAGATTGGTTCTGCCCAAGTTCCGCCTCGAGACGGCGGTGCTTCTCCCGAAAGCTTCCTTTTGATTGTTTCTAGGTAAAAACCCTTCATATAGCGAAAGATGGGCACCGGGGGCCTGCCAGGTAGGCGGCAAGGTAGGGGGGCGCGCCCAGGGGGTAGGGTGCGCCCCCACCCTTGTGGTTGCCTGGTGGGTCCCCCTGGTTCTTTCTTCGCCCAATATTTTTTATATATTCCAAAATAATTCTCCGTGAAGTTTCAAGACTTTTGGAGTTATGCAGAATAGGTCTCTTAGATTTGCTCCTTTTCCAGTCCAGAATTCCAGCTGCCGGCATTCTCCCTCTTTGTGTAAACCTTGTGAAATAAGAGAGAAAAGACATAAGTATTGTGCCATAATGTGTAATAACAGCCCATAATGCAATAAATATCAATATAAAAGCATGATGCAAAATGGACATATCAACTCCCCAAGCTTAGATCTTGCTTGTCCTCAAGCGAAAGCCGAAATCGAAAAATATGTCCACATGTTTAGAGATAGAGGTGTCGATAAAATAAAAATGCGGACATGAGGGCACCATGATCATCTTTAGAACAACAACATATATTGTCATATAATTTCTTATGCTAAAGTAACAATTCATTCACATGGTAAAGTATGAATCAAAAACTTCATTGAAAACTAACAAACTTTGATCTCAGTCATTGAAGCAATAGCAATTTATCATAACATAGGAAAGAGTCAATTCAAGAGCCTTTCAGCAAGTCCACATAATCAATTATCATTTAGTCTTTCACAATTGCTAACACTCAGGCGATACTTATGGGTTCAAAGCTTCAATCGAACACAGAGAAAGATAGGGGCTGATGTCTACTACGCAACCTTCTTCTTGTAGACGTTGTTGGGCCTCCAAGTGCAGAGGTTTGTAGGACAGTAGCAAATTTCCCTCAAGTGGATGACCTAAGGTTTATCAATCCGTGGGAGGCGTAGGATGAAGATGGTCTCTCTCAAACAACCCTGCAACCAAATAACAAAGAGTCTCTTGTGTCCCCAACACACCCAATACAATGGTAAATTGTATAGGTGCACTAGTTCGGCGAAGAGATGGTGATACAAGTGCAATATAGATGGTAGATATAGGTTTTTGTAATCTGAAAATATAAAAACAACAAGGTAACTAATGATAAAAGTGAGCACAAATGGTATTGCAATGCTAGGAAACAAGGCCTAGGGTTCATACTTTCACTAGTGCAAGTTCTCTCAACAATAATAACATAATTGGATCATATAACTATCCCTCAACATGAAACAAAGAGTCACTCCAAAGTCACTAATAGCGGAGAACAAACTAAGAGATTATGGTAGGGTACGAAACCACCTCAAAGTTATTCTTTCCGATCAATCCATTGGGCTATTCCTATAAGTGTCACAAACAGCCCTAGAGTTTGTAGTAAAATAACACCTTAAGACACACATCAACCAAAACCCTAATGTCACCTAGATACTCCAATGTCACCTCAAGTATCCGTGGGTATGATTATACGATATGCATCACACAATCTCAGATTCATCTATTCAACCAACACATAGAACCTCAAAGAGTGCCCCAAAGTTTCTACCGGAGAGTCAAGACGAAAACGTGTGCCAACCCCTATGCATAGGTTCATGGGCGGAACCCGCAAGTTGATCACCAAAACATACATCAAGTGAATCAATAGAATAACCCATTGTCACCACGGTTATCCCACGCAAGACATACATCAAGTGTTCTCAAATCATTAAAGACTCAATCCGATAAGATAACTTCAAAGGGAAAACTCAATCCATTACAAGAGAGTAGAGGGGGAGAAACATCATAAGATCCAACTATAATAGCAAAGCTCGCGATACATCAAGATCGTATCACCTCAAGAACACGAGAGAGAGAGAGAGAGAGAGAGAGAGAGATCAAACACATAGCTACTGGTACATACCCTCAGCCCCGAGGGTGAACTACTCCCTCCTCGTCATAGAGAGCGCCAGGATGATGAAGATGGCCACCGGTGAGGGTTCCCCTCTCTGGCAGGGTGCCGGAACAGGGTCGCGATTGGTTTTTGGTGGCTACAGAGGCTTGCGGCGGTGGAACTCCTGATCTATTCTGTTTTCTGGAGGTTTTGGTATTTATAGGATTTTTTGGCGTAGGTCTCACGTCAGGGGGGTCTCCGGGTTGTCCACGAGGCAGGGGCCCACGCCCAGGGGGGTGGGCGCCCCCCCACCCTCGTGGGCAGCCCGGGACTCTCCTGGCCCAACTCTTTTACTCCGAGGGCTTCTTTTGGTCCAGAAAAAATCATCAAAAATTGGCACGTCAATTGGACTCCGTTTGGTATTCCTTTTCTGTAAAACTCAAAACAAGGAAAAAACAGAAACTGGCACTGGGCTCTAGGTTAATAGGTTAGTCCCAAAAATCATACAAAAGTGTAAAATAAAGCCCATTAAACATCCAAGACTTATCCCTCAAAAAAAAACATCCAAGACAGATAATATAATAGCATGAATACTTCATAAATTATAGATACGTTGGAGCATCCCCAAGCTTAATTCCTGCTCGTCCTCGAGTAGGTAAATGATAAAAGAAATAATTTATGAAGTGTGAATGCTAGCAGGTGCACAAGTTTGATCAATGATAATTTCAATCACCTTTTCTGGCTTCATTATATATCATAATAGTAGCTCATATCATAAAAAATTTCATGATCAAGTAACAAGCTATTCACATGTTAAAGTATAGATCATAAACTTTCTTTAAAACTAACAAACTGTGTTATTAGTCATCAAACAATTACAATTCATCTTATTTTCAGGAAGAGTCTATGTTAGAGCTTTGATTTAGCAAATCCCACATACTCAACTATCATTTAGTCTTCCATGATTGCTACCACTCAAAGCATATTTTTAGAACAAATAGTATTCATCGAACACAGAGAAAGATAGGGGCTTAATGTTTCGCCTCCCAACCTTTTACCTCAAGGGTAATGTCAACAATAATAATTCATGCTCAAATATATTTGAATGGCCATATATGCTTAGATCTTTCCATCACATGATGCTTGCCAACTAAAGAGTAGGTTGGAATGAGAAGGAATACTATTGACTCTTGCATAAAAGTAAAAGATAGGCCCTTCGCAGAGGGAAGCAGGGATTTGCAGAGGTGCCAGAGCTCGAAGCTAAAATAGAGATGAAAATAATTTTGAGAGGTATGCTTTCATGGTCAACATAACGACCAAGAGTTCCCAATATCTTCCATACTACATACATTATAGGCGGTTCCCACACAGAAAGGTAAAGTTTTTACTCCCCCTCCACCAACATTCACACTCCACGGCTTGTTCGAAACAACGGGTGCCGTCCAACTATCAACAATCCTGGGGGAGTTTTGTTTAAATTATTTGCGAATTTGTTTTTGATCTTTTGATCATAGGACTGGGCATCCCAGTTACCAGCCATTTTCTCGTGAATGATGAGCGGAGTCCACTCATCATGAGAATAACCCACCTAGCATGGAAGATACTGCTAGCCCCTAGTCGCTACATGAGCGATTCGGGCATACAAAACAGATTATTATTTGAAGGTTTAGAGTTTGGCACATGCAAATTTACTTGGAACGGTAGGTAAATACCACATATAGGTAGATATGGTGGACACTCATGGAAGCAACTTGGTTCAAGGAATTTGGATGCACAAGCAGTATTCCCGCTTAGTACAGATATTTAGGCTAGCAAAAGATTCTAAATAGCAAGCACCACATGTTAGAGGATCCATAACAATATAACTTCTATACAAATATACCCAAGCATAACTCATTATGTTGTCTTCCTTGTCCAACTTCAACTAATTTGCTCAGGTTTGAAAATAATTAATGGGGCTCACAATCATAGAAGATGTCCAAGATAGTATATTTATATGTGAAATCTCTCTTCCTTCAATATTCTTTCATGAATTGTTCAAGTGACCAATACAATATTTGCGAACCTTCAATAAATTTACCACCTCTACTTCTTATATGTGAAGGCATTACTCCCTATGGGAAAGGTATATGAAACATATACAATTTCAGATTTATGACATTCAAATCGTTCAACCATTTACTCATAGGATATAAGTGAAGCACACGAGTAAATGACAAACTACTCTAAAAAGATATGAGTGAAGATCAATGAGTAGTTAAATAATTATTTAGCTATGCGAAGACTCTCCCATTTAATAATTCCAGATCTTGATATTTTATTCAAACAGCAAGCAAAACAAAAGAAAATAAAATGACACTCCAAGCAAAACACATATCATGTGGTGAATAAAAATATAGGTCCAAGTAAAGTTACCGACGAACGAAGACGAAAGAGGGGATGCCTTCCGGGGCATCCCCAAGCTTAGGCTCTTGGTTATCCTTGAATATTAACTTGGGGTGCCTTGGGCATCCCCAAGCTTAGGCTCCTTCCACTCCTTATTCCATAGTCCATCGAATCTTCACCCAAAACTTGAAAACTTCACAACACAAAACTTAACAGAAAACTCGTAAGCTCCGTTAGTGAAAGAAAACAAAACACCACTTCAAGGTACTGTAATGAACTCATTCTTTATTTATATTGGTGTTAAACCTACTGTATTCCAACTTCTCTATGGTTTGTAAACTATTTTACTAGCCATATATTCATCAAAATAAGCAAACAACACAAGAAAAACAGAATCTGTCAAAAACAGAACAGTCTGTAGTAATCTGTAACTAACGCAAACTTCTGGAAATCCAAAAAATTCTACAAAAATAGGAAGACCTAGACAATTTGTTTATTGATCTGCTGCAATTGGAATCAGTATTTTATCACGTTCTGGTGATTTTAAACAATTGTTTTTGTGAACAGAAAGTTCCTGGAATTTTCAGCAAGATCAAATAACTATCATCCAAGAAGATCCTATAGGTCTTACTTGGCACAAACGCTAATTAAAACACAAAACCACATCTAAACAGAAGCTAGATGTATTGTTTATTACTTAACAGAACCGAAAAGCAAGAAACTAAAATAAAATTGGGTTGCCTCCCAATAAGCGCTATGGTTTAACGCCCCTAGCAAGGCATGATGATCTCAATGATGCTCACATAAAAGATAAGAATTGAAATATAAAGAGAGCATCATGAATAATATGACTAGCACATTTAAGTCTAACCCACTTCCTATGCATAGGGATTTTCTGAGCAAACAACTTATGGGAACAATAATCAACTAGCATAGGAAGGCAAAACAAGCATAACTTCAACACTTTAAGCACATAGAGAGGAAACTTGATATTATTGCAATTCCTACAAGCATATATTCCTCCCTATAATAATTTTCAGTAGCATCATGAATGAATTCAACAATATAACCATCATATAAAGCATTCTTTTCATGATCTACAAGCATAGAATTTTTACTACTCTCCACATAAGCAAATTTATTCTCATCAATAGTAGTGGGAGCAAACTCAACAAAATAACTATCACGTGAATCATAATCCAATTGAAAATAAAATCATGATGACAAGTTTCATGGTTATCTTTATTCATTATATCATACGTGTCATCACAATAATCATCATAAATAGGAGACATGCTTTCATCATAATAAATTTGCTCATCAAAACTTGGGGGACTAAACATATCATGTTTATCAAACATAGCATCCCCAAGCTTGTGACTTTGCATATCATTAGCATCATGGGTATTCAAAGAATTCATACTAACAACATTGCAATCATGCTCATCATACAAATATTAGTGCCAAACATTCTAATGCATTCTTCTTCTAGCACTTGAGCACAATTTTCCTTCCCATCATTCTCACTAAAGATTTTAAAAAGATGAAGCGTATGAGGCAAACTCAATTCCATTTTTTAGTTTTCTTTTTATAAACTAAACTAGTGATAAAACAAGAAACTAAAAGATTTGATTGCAAGATCTAAAGATACACCTTCAAGCACTCACCTCCCCGGCAATGGCGCCAGAAACTGCTTGATGTCTACTACGCAACCTTCTTCTTGTAGACATTGTTGGGCCTCCAAGTGCAGAGGTTTGTAGGACAATAGCAAATTTCCCTCAAGTGGATGACCTAAGGTTTATCAATCTGTGGGAGGCGTAGGATGAAGATGGTATCTCTCAAACAACCCTGCAACCAAATAACAAAGAGTCTCTTGTGTCCCCAACACACCCAATACAATGGTAAATTGTATAGGTGCACTAGTTCGGCGAAGAGATGGTGATACAAGTGCAATATAGATGGTAGATATAGGTTTTTGTAATATGAAAATATAAAAACAGCAAGGTAACGAATGATAAAAGTGAGCGTAAACGGTATTGCAATGCTAGGAAACAAGGCCTAGGGTTCATACTTTCACTAGTGCAAGTTCTCTCAACAATAATAACATAATTGGATCATATAACTATCCCTCAACATGCAACAAAGAGTCACTCCAAAGTCACTAATAGCGGAGAACAAACGAAGAGATTATGGTAGGGTACAAAACCACCTCAAAGTTATTCTTTCCGATCAATCCATTGGGCTATTCCTATAAGTGTCACAAACAGCCCTAGAGTTCGTAGTAAAATAACACCTTAAGACACACATCAACCAAAACCCTAATGTCACCTAGATACTCCAATGTCACCTCAAGTATCCGTGGGTATGATTATACGATATGCATCACACAATCTCAGATTCATCTATTAAACCAACACATAGAACCTGAAAGAGTGCCCCAAAGTTTCTACCGGAGAGTCAAGATGAAAACGTGTGCCAACCCCTATGCATAGGTTCATGGGCGGAACCCGCAAGTTGATCACCAAAACATACATCAAGTGAATCAATAGAATAACCCATTGTCACCACGGTTATCCCATGCAAGACATACATCAAGTGTTCTCAAATCATTAAAGACTCAATCCGATAAGATAACTTCAAAGGGAAAACTCAATCCATTACAAGAGAGTAGAGGGGGAGAAACATCATAAGATCCAACTATAATAGCAAAGCTCACGATACATCAAGATCGTATCACCTCAAGAACACGAGAGAAAGAGATCAAACACATAGCTACTGGTACATACCCTCAGCCCCGAGGGTGAACTACTCCCTCCTCGTCATGGAGAGCGCCGGGATGATGAAGATGGCCACCGGTGAGGGTTCCCCCCTCCGGCAGGGTGCCGAAACAGGGTCGCGATTGGTTTTTGGTGGCTACAGAGGCTTGCGGCGGCGGAACTCCCGATCTATTCTATTTTCTGGAGGTTTCAGTATTTATAGGATTTTTGGCATAGGTCTCACGTCAGGGGGTCTCTGGGTTGTCCACGAGGCAGGGGCCCACGCCCAGGGGGGGCGCCCCCCACCCTCGTGGGCAGCCCGGGACTCTCCTGGCCCAACTCTTTTACTCCAGGGGCTTCTTTTGGTCCAGAAAAAATCATCAAAAATTGGCACGTCAATTGGACTCCGTTTGGTCTTCCTTTTCTGTAAAATTCAAAAACAAGGAAAAAACAGAAACTGGCACCGGGCTCTAGGTTAATAGGTTAGTCCCAAAAATCATATAAAAGTGTAAAATAAAGCCCATTAAATATCCAAGACAGATAATATAATAGCATGAATACTTCATAAATTATAGATACATTGGAGACGTATCAGGGGCTTATAGTTTCACCTCCTAACCTTTTACCTCAAGGGTAATGTCAACAATAATACTTTATGATAACCTACATCCGAGTGGATATATATATCTGGATCTTTCTCCAACACATAGTGCTTGCCAAAAGAAAAAGGTGTAAAAAGGAAAGGTGAAGATCACCATGACTCTTGTATAAGGGTAGAAGAAAAAAGTAACAGATAGGCCCTTCGCAGAGGGAAGCAGAGGTTGTCATGCGCTTTTATGGTTGGATGCAGAAAATCTTAATGCAAAAGAACGTCACTTTATATTGCCGCTTGTGATAAAGAACTTTATTATGCAGTCCGTCACTTTTATTTCTTCCATATCACAAGTTTGTATAAATCTTATTTTCTTCACACTAATAGATCATACATATTTAGAGAGCAATTTTTATTGCTTGCACCGATGACAACTTACTTGAAGGATCTTACTCAATCCATAGGTAGGTATGGTGGACTCTCATGGCAAAACTGGTTTAAGGGATGTTTGGAAGCACAAGTAGTTTCTCTACTTGGTGCAAAGGATTTGGCTATCATAAGAGAGAAAGGCAAGCTCAACATCTTGGAAGATCCATGACAATATAACTTCTATTCGGATATAAGAAAACATAACCCATTATGTTGTCTTCCTTGTCCAACATCAACTTTTTAGCATGTCATGTTTTAATGAGTGCTCACAATTACAAAAGATGTCCAAGATAGTATATTTATATGTGAAGCCTTTCTTTCTTTATTACTTCCTATTAATTGCAACAATGACCAAAACTATGTTTGTCACCTCTCGACAACTTTTATTCATCATACTCTTTATATGTGAAGTCATCACTCTCCATAAGATCATTACATGATATTTATTTATTTATTTTTATTCTTTCTTTTATTTTATTCCCTCAAGATCATAGCAAGAAGGCAAAGCCCTCAACTCAAAACTACTCTTTATTATATATAACTCAAGGACTCGATTACATAGATAGATCTCAAAACAAAACTCAAAGCTAGATCATACTAAAACTTTATTCTACTAGATCAAGATATAACCAAAATGATCGAACTAAGAAAAACGATAAAGGTAAAGGTGTGATGGTGATACGATACCAGTACACCTCCCCCAAGCTTGGCGGTAGCCAACGGGAGTGCCCATACCCATGTATTTATGTCTCTTTCTTCGGAGGTGGTGATGATGGAGTTGTTGATGTTGTGGTGCGACACTTCGAGTGCAGGAGGTACTCCAATCTACGAATGATGCTCTGGAGGGTGATGATATGCTCTTGCAACAGAATATTTTCACGAGCGAGATATTTATTTTGCACATGAGCTATTTCAATGATCTTGAAAGCTTCAATTTCAGTAGGGGTAAGATGACTGTAGTAAGGTTGAAGGATGTCTTCTTCTTCTGCTGCCGGAACTTGATCTCCCGCGTCCTTCTTGATCTTATCACCCTCGTTGGTTTCCCCAAGTTCCTCTCTTTTCATCTCTATCTTCATCAGCCAAGCATCGTCGTCCACGTTGTTGGAGGAGGAGGACGACATGATGCATGGCCTTGAAAACTCTGGCAGAAAAAAGGTCAAAACGAAAACAGGAGATATTGCCGTGGTACGGTGGTCAAAACCTTCGGAACATTATATAATGATTTTTTACCGACCAAAAGAAGTATTGTCCAAGAAAACAGAGTCCGGAGGGCACACGAGGTGGCGGCAAGGAACAGGGGCGCGCCCAAGGGGGTAGGGCGCACCCTCCCGCCTTGTTGCTTCCTCGTGCACTCTTCGGACTGCTTTTAATTTTTTCCTAATTTTTTAAATATTCCAAAACGGAGAAAAATTGCCATTGGAAACATTTTGGAGTCGGTTTGCTTACCGTACAACATACCTATTCCTTTTCTGAGTCTGAAACATTCTGGAAAGTGTCCCTTTGATATGTCTCCAACGTATCTACAATTTTTGATTGTTCCATGCTATTATATAATCCATCTTGGATGTTTTACATGCATTTATATGCTATTTTATATGATTTTTGGGACTAACCTATTAACCTAGAGCCCAGTGCTAGTTTATGTTTTTTTCCTTGTTTTTGAGTTTTACAGAAAAGGAATACCAAACGGAGTCCAATTGACATGCCAATTTTTGATGATTTTTTATGGACCAAACGAAGCCCCCGGAGTAAAAGAGTTGGGCCAGAAGAGTCCCAAGCCATCCACGAGGGTGGAGGGTGCGCCCTACCCCCTGGGCGCGCCCCTTGCTCGTGGATGACTCGGAGACCCCCCTAACGTGAGACTGACGCCAAAAATTCCTATAAATACAGAAAGCCCCGAAAAGAAACCTAGATCGGGAGTTCCGCCGCCGCAAGCCTCTGTAGGCACCAAAAACCAACCGGGACCCTGTTTCGGCACCCTACCGGAGGGGGAAATCATCACCGGTGGCCATCTTCATCATCCCGACGCTCTCCATGATGAGGGGGGAGTAGTTCGCCCTCGGGGCTGAGAGTATGTACCAGTAGCTATCTGTTTGATCTCTCTCTCGTGTTCTTGATATGACACGATCTTGATGTATCGCGAGCTTTGCTATTATAGTTGGATCTTATGATTTTTCTCCCCTTCTACTCTCTTGTAATGGATTGAGTTTTCCCTTTGAAGTTATCTTATCGGATTGAGTCTTTAAGGATTTGAGAACACTTGATGTATGTCTTGCATGTGCTTATCTGTGGTGACAATGGGATATTCACGTGATCTACTTGATGTATGTTTTGGTGATCAACTTGTGGGTACAGTGACCTTGTGAACTTATGCATAGGGGTTGGCACACGTTTTCGTCTTGACTCTCCGGTAGAAACTTTGGGGCACTCTTTGAAGTTCTTTGTGTTGGTTGAATAGATGAATCTGAGATTGTGTGATGCATATCATATAATCATACCCACGGATACTTGAGGTGACATTGGAGTATCTAGGTGACATTAGGGTTTTGGTTGATTTGTGTCTTAAGGTGTTATTCTAGTACGAACTCTAGGATAGATCGAACAGAAAGAGTAGCTTCGTGTTATTTTACTACGGACTCTTGAATAGATCGATCAGAAAGGATAACTTTGAGGTGGTTTCGTACCCTACAATAATCTCTTTGTTTGTTCTCCGCTATTAGTGACTTTGGAGTGACTCTTTGTTGCATGTTGAGGGATAGTTATATGATTCAGTTATGTTATTATTGTTGAGAGAACCTGCACTAGTGAAAGTATGAACCCTAGGCCTTGTTTCGAAGCATTGCAATACTGTTTGTGCTCACTTTTACCATGTGTTACCTTGCTGTTTTTATATTTTCAGATTACAAAAACTTATATCTACCATCCATATTGCACTTGTATCACCATCTCTTCGCCGAACTAGTGCACCTATAAAATTTACCATTGTATTGGGTGTGTTGGGGACACAAGAGACTCTTTGTTATTTGGTTGCAGGGTTGTTTGAGAGATACCATCTTCATCCTACGCCTCCCACAGATTGATAAACCTTAGGTCATCCACTTGAGGGAAATTTGCTACTGTCCTACAAACCTCTGCACTTGGAGGCCCAACAACGTCTACAAGAAGAAGGTTGTGGAGTAGACATCAAGCTCTTTTCTGGCGCCGTTGCCGAGGAGGTTAGTGCTTGAAGGTATATCTTTAGATCTTGCAAACGAATCTTTTTGTTTCTTGTTTTATCACTAGTTTAGTCTATAAAAGAAAACTACAAAAAAATGGAATTGAGGTTACCTCATATATATGCTTCATCTTTTTAATATCTTTCATGAAAATGATGGAAAGGAAAATTGTGCCAAAGTGTTAGAAGAAGAATGCATTAAAATGTTTGGCACTAAATCTTTGAATGATGAGCATGATTGCAATGTTGTTAGTATGAGTTCTTTGAATATTCATGATGCTAATGATATGCAAAGCCACAAGCTTGGGGATGCTATGTTTGATGAAGATGATATTTTTAGTCCCGCAAGTTTTGATGAGCAAATTTACTATGATGATAGCATGCCTCCTTTTTATGATGATTATGTTGATGAAAGTGGTTTCAGAGAGGTCATGACTTTATTTAGTGATGAATCCACTATTTCGGAAGAGGTTCCAATTGATTATGAGAACAAAGTTGCTATCTATGATGATTATTGTGATGACATGTATGCTATAAAGAACAATGATAACCATACTTGTTATCTTGATTTTAATTCTCAATTGGATTATGCCTCACATGATAGTTATTTTGTTCAGTTTGCTCCCACTACTATTCATGAGAAGAAATTTGCTTATGTGGAGAGTAATAAAATTTCTATGCTTGTAGATCATGAAAAGAGTGATTTGTGTGGTGGTTATATTGTTGAATTCATTCATGATGCTACTGAAAATTATTATGAGAGAGGAATATATGCTTGTAGGAATTGCAACAATATCAAGTTTCCTCTCTATGTGTTGAAAATCTTGAAGTTTTGCTTGTTTTACCTTCCTATGCTAGTTGATTCTTGTTCCCATAAACTGTTTGCTCACAAAATCCCTAGGCATAGGAACTGGGTTAGACTTAAATGGGCTAGTCATATTCTTCATGATGCTCCTATTATGTTTCAATTCTTATCTTTTATGTGAGCATCATTGAAATCATCATGCCTAGCTAAAAAGGCATTAAAGAAAAGCGCTTGTTGGGAGACAACCCAATATTTACCCCTACTGTTTTTGTGTGTCCAAATGATTAAGCTAATGTAGTAATCATGTTTTATAGCTTTTGTTTCAATAATGTGCCAAGTAGAACCCTTGGGAAGACTTGGGTGGAAGTTAATGTGATCTTGCTGTAAAAAACAGAAACTTTGCGCTCACGAGATTAGCTGTCATTTTTTTTACAGAAGAGTGATTTTGAGTTGATTATTTTTGCAGAAGATTAATAGAAAAATTTCTCACGTCCACCAATTTATTTCGGAATTTTTGGAGTTACAGAAGTATTCGAGAGTTACAGATTACTACAGACTATTCTATTTTTGACAGATTCTGTTTTCTATGTGTTGTTTGCTTATTTTGATGAATCTATGAGTAGTATCGGAGGGTATGAACCATAGAGAAGTTGGAATAAAGTAGATATTACACCAATATAAATAAAGAATGAGTTCACAACAGTACCAAAAGTGGTGCTTTTATTTGCTTATACTAACCGAGCTTACGAGTTTTCTGTTGAGTTTTGTGTTGTGAAGTTTTCAAGTTTTTGGGTAAAGATTCGATGGACTATGGAATAAGGAGTGGCAAGAGCCTAAGCTTGGGGATGCCCAAGGAACCCCAAGGTAATATTCAAGGACAACCAAGAGCCTAAGCTTGGGGATGCCCCGGATGGCATCCCCTCTTTCGTCTTCGTTCATCGGTAACTTTACTTGGTGCTATATTTTTATTCACCACATGATATGTGTTTTTCTTGGAGTGTCATGTCATTTTATTGCTTGCTGTTTGAATAATATCCCAAGATCTGAAATTCTTAAATGTTAGAGAGTCTTCACATAGTTGCATAATTATTCGACTACTCATTGATCCTCACTTATATCTTTCGGAGTAGTTTGTCATTTGCTCTAGTGCTTCAATTATATCTTTTTAGAGCACGACGGTGGTTTTATTTTGAAGAAATTGATGAACTCTCATGCTTCATTTATATTATTTTGAGAGTCTTAAACAACATGGTAATTTGCTTAGGTTATGAATTTAGTCCTAATATGATAGGCATCCAAGAGGAATATAATAAAGACTTTCATATAAAGTGCATTGAATACTATGAGAAGTTTGATTCTTTATGATTGTTAGTGGAGTAATCGGGGATTGTAGAAATACTTGTGTTGAAGTTTGTGATTCCCGTAGCATGCACTATGGTGAACCATTATGTGATGAAGTTGGAGCATGATTTATTTATTGATTGTCTTCCTTATGAGTGGAGGTCGGGATCGCGCGATGGTTAATTCCTACCAACCCTTCCCCTAGGAGCATGCACGTAGTACTTTGTTTTGATGACTTGTAGATTTTTGCAATAAGTATGTGAGTTCTTTATGAGTAATGTTGAGTCCATGGATTATACGCACTCTCACCCTTCCACCATTGCTAGTCTCTCTAGTATCGCGCAACTTTCGCCGATACCATACACCCACCATTGCTAGTCTCCAACGTATCTATAATTTTTGATTGTTCCATGCTATTATATTATCCATCTTGGATGTTTTATATGCATTTATATGCTATTTTATATGATTTCTGGGACTAACCTATTAACCTAGAGCCCAGTGCCAGTTTCTGTTTTTTTCCTTGTTTTTGAGTTATACAGAAAAGGAATACCAAAAGGAGTCCAATTGACGTGCCAATTTGTGATGATTTTTTATGGACCAAAAGATGCCCCCGGAGTAAAAGAATTGGGCCAGAAGAGTCCCAAGCCATCCATGAGGGTGGAGGGCGTGCCCAGGGGGCGCGCCCTCCTGCCTCGTGGATGACTCGGAGACCCCCCTGATGTGAGACCAACACCAAAATTCCTATAAATACAGAAAGCCCCGAAAAGAAACCTAGATCGGGAGTTCCGCCGCCGCAAGCCTCTGTAGGCACCAAAAAACAATTGAGACCCTGTTCCGGCACCCTGCCGGAGGGGGAAATCATCACCTGTGGCCATCTTCATCATCCTGGCGCTCTCCATGACGAGCGGGGGAGTAGTTCACCCTCGGGGCTGAGGGTATGTACCAGTAGCTATGTGTTTGATCTCTCTCTCTCGTGTTCTTCATATGACACGATCTTGATGTATCGCGAGCTTTTCTATTATAGTTGGATCTTATGATGTTTCTCTCCCTCTACTCTCTTGTAATGGATTGAGTTTTCCCTTTGAAGTTATCTTATCGGATTGAGTCTTTAAGGATTTGAGAACACTTGATGTATGTCTTGCATGTGCTTATCTGTGGTGACAATGGGATATTCACGTGATCTACTTGATGTATGTTTTGGTGATCAACTTGCGGGTTCAGTGACCTTGTGAACTTATGCATAGGGGTTGGCACACATTTTCGTCTTGACTCTCCGGTAGAAACTTTGGGGCACTCTTTGAAGTTCTTTGTGTTGGTTGAATAGATGAATCTGAGATTGTGTGATGCATATCGTATAATCATACCCACGAATACTTGAGGTGACATTAGGGTTTTGGTTGATTTGTGTCTTAAGGTGTTATTCTAGTACGAACTCTAGGATAGATCGAACGGAAAGAATAGCTTCATGTTATTTTACTACGGACTCTTGAATAGATCGATCAGAAAGCATAACTTTGAGGTTGTTTCGTACCCTACAATAATCTCTTCGTTTGTTCTCCGCTATTAGTGACTTTGGAGTGACTCTTTGTTGCATGTTGAGGGATAGTTATATGATCCAGTTATGTTATTATTGTTGAGAGAACTTGCACTAGTGAAAGTATGAACCCTAGGCCTTGTTTCGAAGCATTGCAATACCGTTTGTGCTCACATTTACCACTTGTTACCTTGTTGTTTTTATATTTTCAGATTACAAAAACTTATATCTCCCATCCATATTGCACATGTATCACCATCTCTTCGCCAAACTAGTGCACCTATACAATTTACCATTGTATTGGGTGTGTTGGGGACACAAGAGACTCTTTGTTATTTGATTGCAGGGTTGTTTGAGAGAGACCATCTTCATCCTACGCCTCCCAGGGATTGATGAACCTTAGGTCATCCACTTGAGGGAAATTTGCTACTGTCCTACAAACCTCTGCACTTGGAGGCCCAACAACGTCTACAAGAATAAGGTTGTGTAGTAGACATCACCCTTGTGTACTCCTCTGGTGTTATGGTATTAATTATATTGGTCTCAACATTTATGGGGGTATCTGAGATATATGTGTGATTCTTTGACCGTTTACCACCTTGTGATTTGTACCTTTGGCGTTGTTGATTTTGATGGCACCGGAACGATAGACCTCCTCAATAATGTAAGAACCTCCCCATTTACAGAGAAGCTTTCCTGCAAAAAATCTTAAACAAGAGTTGTATAGCAAAACATGATCACCTACATTAAACTCACGCTTTTGTATCCTTTTGCCATGCCATCTTTTAACCTTTTCTTTAAACAACTTAGCATTCTCATAGGCTTGGGTTCTCCATTTATCAAGCGAGCTTATATCAAATAACCTCTTCTCACCGGCAAGTTTGAAATCACAGTTCAGCTCTTCAATTTCCCAATAAGCTTTATGTTCTAATTCAAGAGGTAAGTGACATGCTTTTCCATAAATCATTTTATACGGAGACATACCCATAGGGTTTTTATTAGCAGTTCTATAAGCCCATAATGCATCATTGCTACTTCTTGAGCTTGCGTTGGTTTTTCCCTTGAAGAGGAAAGGGTGATGCAGCAAAGTAGAGATAAGTATTTCCCTCAGTTTGAGTACCAAGGTATCAATCCAGTAGGAGACAACGCACAAGTCACCGAATACCTGCACAAACAATCAAACAACTTGCACCCAACGCGATAAAGGGGTTGTCAATCCCTTCACGGTTACTTTCAAAAGTGACATCCGATAGAGATAGATAACCGGTAAAGTAAATATTTTTGGTATTTTCGGTTTATAGATCGGAAAGTAAAAGATTGCAAAAGGGGTAAATCGGAAACTAATATTATAGATCGGAAACTTATATGATGGAAAATAGACCCGGGGGCCATAGCTTTCACTAGAGGCTTCTCTCATGATAACAAAGAATACGGTGGGTGAACAAATTACTGCCGAGCAATTGATAGGAAAGCGCAAAGTTATGACAATATCTAAGGAAATGATCATGAATATAGGCATCACGTCCGTGTCAAGTAGACCGAAACGATTCTGCATCTACTACTATTACTCCACACATCGACCTCCATCCAGCATGCATCTAGAGTATTAAGTTCATAAAGAACAGAGTAACGCATTAAGCAAGATGACATGATGTAGAGGAATTAACTCAAGAAATATGATGAAAACCCCATCTTTTTGTCCTCGATGGAAACAATACAATACGTGCCTCGCTGCCCCTACTATCACTGGGAAAAGACACCGCAAGATTGAACCCAAAGCTAAGCACTTCTCCCATTGCAAGAAAAACCAATCTAGTTGGCCAAACCATAGTTCGAAGAGAATTACAAAGATATCAAATCATGCATATAAGAATTCAGAGAAGATTCAAATAATATTCATAGATAAGTTGATCATAAATCCACAATTCCTCGGGTCTCGGCAAACAAACCGCAAAAAAGTATTACATTGAATAGAACTCCAAGAACATCGAGGAGAACATGGTATTGAGAATCAAAGAGAGAGAAGAAGCCATCTAGCTACTAGCTATTGACCAGTAGGTCTGTGGTAAACTACTCACGCTTCATCGAAAGGGCAATAGAGTTTATGTAGAAGCCCTCCATGATCAAATCCCCCTCCGGCAGGGTGCCGGAAAAGGTCCCTAGATGGGATCTCACGGGTACAAAAGGTTGTGGTAGTGGAAAAATGTTTTCATGGATGCCTCTGTTGGTTTGGGAATATTTGTGAATTTATAGGCCGAAGGATAGGGTTAGAGGATCCTCGAGGGCCTACAAGGCAGGGGGCGCCCCCTGGGGCGCGCCTTGCAGTGCCGCCGCCTCGGGACTCCTTTGCCTTGGTTCTTAAGTCCTATGTGTGTCTTCTGGTCCAAGAAAAATCATTGTATAGTTTTATTCCGTTTGGACTCCGTTTGATATTCCTTTTCTGCGAAACTCAAAAACATGGAAAAACATAAACTGGCATTGGGCTCTGGGTTAATAGTTAGTCCAAAAATTAATATAAATAGCATATTAATGCATATAAAACATCCAAAACAGATAATATAATAGCATGGAACAAAAAAAATTATAGATATGTGGGAGACATATCAGCTGCCATCACGCGCCAGTCTGCTCAAGAACCACCGGCATGGCAACGGTGACGATAGACGCTGCCGCTAGTTCCTCCCCGTCGCTGACCTTGCTGAACATGAGGCTGAAGGTGAGGATGAAGCTGTTGTCTAGGAGAAGCATCTTCACGAACTGGTCCTCACCCTGGAGCCAAGTCGCGGTGGCCGCGTTCCCGTCGTCCGTGAACTCGTCGCGGAAGCAGCCACACGCCGCCCCGAGGGCAGCGCCGAGTCTGACGGTGGCCCCGGCGCCGAGTCCGGCGACGGCATGGAGAACTAGTTTCTTATGGCGTCAAGAAGTCTCCTAACTCATTGTATCATGTGTAGGTGTTAACTCTTAATCACGTTGCATGTATGCAACCAAACACCGGGCACTTCCATCTGCCAAGCCAATGCACACAACCAAACGATAGCAAAAAATGCTCCTCTAATGCAGGCAGCTTATATGCAGGCAACCAAGCTAAGCGCAGATGATGGTTTTTTGTCTGCATTAGCTCGGCCAGGCTAAGTGGGACAAGTATGCAAAGCGCTAAAAAATGGTGCAGGTAACCAAACGCGCTCTAAGTGTCGCCACAAGGGCGGCCAACCAGCTATGCCATGTGGCGCAAGCTGGTTGGCCGCAATGAGAAACCTTTTGGGAAAAAAATAGATGGAGGTGCTGTCGTGGAGTTGTCACGGCAGATGTCCTAGTGAAAGGACTGAGTTGCGGAGCCATAGCGACGAGGTTAGCTTGAAGGGGTTAAACGGGACAAAGGACACGAGGAGTTTATACTGGTTCGGCCCCTTGCAGTGAAGGTAAAGGCCTAATCCAGTTTGAGGTGGTATTGCTAGGGTTTTGATGACCAGGGAGCGAATACACTTTGCCCGGCTCTCAATCTGTTGTTTCTTACCCTAAGCCGCTACCGGGTCGTCCCCTTATATACACGGGTTGACGCCATGCGGCCTACAGAGTCCCGGCCGGCTCATACAACGTGTCCGGCTCGGTGACTTATCTTACATGCCTTATAACACAAGTTTACATACACATGGCAGTTTACACTCATGGGCCTTAAGCCGCCTTCGGGCTGGGCCCTCTAAACAAGGCTGTCTATGAACCACCATCTCTTACACACTCTTGGGCTTCATTATGATGATCCGCCATAGGGATGACCCGGCCCCTCCTGGGCGGGTTATATCTGATAGTCATATCCCCAACATTAGGCCCCAGGTTGAATTGAACTTGTTCATGTCAATCTTCAACACTTTAGAAAAATCCTTCCTCATATTACTATGAAACATTGTAACCCGCCATGACGTCATCTGGAATTAATGCTTCACAGAACCCAAATCTTTTAGTAAATCTCTTTCTTTACTGACCTTCCGAAAATCGAGGCGCTCGCACCGTTGCTTATCCAATTTTCTGTCTCCTCGATTCTCGCGCCTACCGTTTGTCCTTCCAGCCCTATGCTACCTCTTGAGCATTGCGTTGGTTTTCCCTTGAAGAGGAAAGGGTGATGCAGCAAAGTAGCGTAAGTATTTCCCTCAGTTTTTGAGAACCAAGGTATCAATCCAGTAGGAGGCCACGCGCGAGTCCCTCGCACCTACACAAACAAATAAATCCTCGCAACCAACAC
Source organism: Triticum aestivum (assembly GCF_018294505.1). NCBI lineage: Eukaryota > Viridiplantae > Streptophyta > Magnoliopsida > Poales > Poaceae > Triticum > Triticum aestivum. The sequence goes on from NC_057799.1 coordinate 76,027,099, forward strand.
GATAAGGGGTTGTCAATCCCTACACGGTCACTTACGAGAGTGAGATCTGATAGATATGATAAGATAATATTTTTGGTATTTTTATGATAAAGATGCAAAGTAAAGAAAGAAAAATAAAGACATCGCCAGAAATAGCTTGTTGTCGGGAGATTAATATGATGGAAAATAGACCCGGGGGCCATAGGTTTCACTAGTGGTTTCTCTTAAGAGCATAAGTATTTACGGTGGGTGAACGAATTACTGTTGAGCAATTGACAGAATTGAGCATAGTTATGAGAATATCTAGGTATGATCATGTATATAGGCATCACGTCCAAGACAAGTAGACCGACTCCTGCCTGCATCTACTACTATTACTCCACACATCGACCGCTATCCAGCATGCATCTAGAGTATTAAGTTCATAAGAACAGAGTAACGCTTTAAGCAAGATGACATGATGTAGAGGGATAAACTCATGCAATATGATATAAACCCCATCTTGTTATCCTCGATGGCAACAATACAATACGTGCCTTGCTGCCCCTACTGTCACTTGGAAAGGACACCGCAAGATTGAACCCAAAGCTAAGCACTTCTCCCATTGCAAGAAAGATCAATCTAGTAGGCCAAACCAAACTGATAATTTGAAGAGACTTGCAAAGATAACCAATCATACATAAAAGAATTCAGAGGAGATTCAAATATTGTTCATAGATAAACTTGATCATAAACCCACAATTCATCGGTCTCAACAAACACACCGCAAAAGAAGATTACATCGAATAGATCTCCAAGAGAGAGGGGGAGAACATTGTATTGAGATCCAAAAAGAGAGAAGAAGCCATCTAGCTAATAACTATGGACCCGAAGGTCTGAGGTACGTAGGTATATATAGGAGGAAGAAGTACGTCGGTGGAGCAACATGGGGCCCACAAGGGTGGAGGGCGCGCCCAGGGGGGTAGGCGCGCCCCCCTACCTCGTGCCCTCATGTTTGATGTCTTGACATAGGGTCCAAGTCCTCTGGATCACGTTCGGTCCGAAAATCACATTCCCGAAGGTTTCATTCCGTTTGGACTCCGTTTGATATTCTTTTTCTGCGAAACTCTGAAATAGGCAAAAAAATAGCAATTTCTGGGCTGGGCCTCCGGTTAATAGGTTAGTCCCAAAAATAATATAAAAGTGTATAATAAAGCCCAATAATGTCCAAAATAGAATATAATATAGCATGTAACAATCAAAAATTATAGATACGTTGGAGACGTATCACCCTATAAATAAGGCCACAGACTCTCCTCTCATTCTCCCCCTTTTCCTTCTCGCCTTCTTCTTCCTACTCGTGACGTACCAGCCCGCACGAGCTCCACCGCCGTCATCCTTCGTCTCCGACCTCAACTCCGGACGCTGCATCACCCTGAACAGACCAGAATACTACGACGCCTCTCTGCTGTTTCATCAGCATCAGTAAGTCTTCCCTTTCCTCGTCATAGATCTGTCATTAGGGTTTCAGTGTTCATCGGTGTTCATCGCCGCCCCTTTTTTTCTTGCTCAGATCCATGGATTAGATCCAAAAAACTACATAAACCTTGCGTGGTAGCAATTTTAGCACCTGTTTTCGATATTAGAGCATATCCTTATTGCAACAGATCCCCTCTGAGGCACCTCCGCTCTTCTGCCGCCGCCGCCGTAGGTTTAGAATTTTTTTTTTCTGAACAGCTGCATATCCGAAATTATAGCCTTAACCGCGAAACCTGTTTGTCCGACACTTAGTAGAATTTTGCTCTTTGTCAGATTTTGAATACTGTACATGTTATGGCGGCTTATATGTCTGGCTTACAATTACTCACATATCATTAGTCCTCACTTAAGCCGCCATTCCGAATGTATACTGTACCCGCTTAACCTGTGACTTCACCAATTGACTTGACCCGACAAAATTTTCCTTTCCTGTAGGCTTTCTTTCTTTCACAATGCCTCCAAAGACCGTCTATACATGCAATTGGGTCCCCTCCATCGTCACTGAGGGCACACTTAAAGATTTTGTCAAAGTCGGGTACCTGCCCGCAAAGAGTGTCATGCATTACCGTCCTCCTAACCCGGGCGAAGAAAAACCTCAGCCGAAGGATGAAGAAGTCATCGTTTTTACTGACCACATGAACCGGGGCTTCTCACCGCCCGGCTCTAAATTTTTTCGGGACATTCTGAACTTTTTTCAGCTCCATCCTCAAGACATCGGAACCAATTCCGTGTCAAACATCTGCAACTTTCAAGTTTTCTGTGAGGTATATCTTCAAGAGGAGCCCAGTGTTGATCTCTTTAGAGAGTATTTCTACCTGAACCGCCAAACTGAGTTCACGAATGGCCCTAGCTTGGAGCTCGGCGGAATATCAATTCAACGCAGAAGAGATGCCATCTTCCCTTATGCCTGCCTGCCAAGTCACCCAAAAGATTGGAACCAGACGTGGTTTTATTGCAAAGATACTTCTCCGGCTGACGAGAATCCACTGCCGGGTTACCGTGTCGAGCGCCTAGATCCAAAGCACAATCTTCCTGAAAAACTTTCTGCTGCTGAACGGAAGAAAATTGCTCCTACCATTGTGAAGGTTAAGGCTCTGCTAGGAAATGGGCTAACTGGCATTATTTAGTCAGGTGTTGGATTTCTTGGCGGATCATACCTTTGAGCCGCCGCACCGGCTTAATGTGTACTTACACTGGTGGTGTAAAGGATTCGCTGCGCCATAGCTCTACACCATTAACTGATGAAGCTGTAACTGAAATGGTTAAGTCTCTTCTGAATGATGATCCGGAAGATTGTGTTAAAGTGGGCCTGGCCCCTTTCTTCAAGCTTAACCCGCCACCAGATGTAAGTCTCTGAATTTACTTACCTTGACGTCATCATTCAAATACCTTACTAACTCAACCCTTAATAACCTTTGTAGGCTAAGTCTGAGTTCTGGAAAACGAAGTATGATCATGAGGCTGCTAAGAAAGCCACGGCTGCCAAGAAAGCCGCCAAGAAGACCACCACCAAGAAGAAGAAGAAACCAAGCGCTTCTGAACTGTTTGAACTGGATGATACCTCTGAGTTGGAGGTAGCCCTTGACTCTCTTGGCTCTTTTTTCAATCATCTTATTGACTCTGACTATTACCAGGATGACACGGGAGCTAGCCAAGCAGCTGAAGAAGAAGTAACTATCATTTCCTCCAGCTCAGACTCTTTGCCAAGACAGAAACTTCGACAAGTAACCCGGAAAATAAGGTTTTCACACCCCTTGGCTTATTTAGATCCTCACTTTCTTTTAAAGCAACAGCAACACGAGAATTGTCGTCAGACCCGGACCAGTGAAGCTGAAGAATTGTCCTCCGACTTGCCGAACACCCCTGCTCCTCGAAAACGTTGAAACGAGGTGCTTTTTAACTTAAAATCCTTTTGTTACCCGCTGGCGGGTCTTTGTTTGTTTATCACTTCACTTTTTTAATGACCATTGTCCAGGAACTTGCCCGTTCTTCCTCTGACGGCTCATCGCAAACTGAGCTACCGGCTTTTAAGACTGCCCCTGGGTAATGACATTCACTTCTTACTCTGTACCTCATCATATTCTGGTAACTATACTGATTTGTCATAATCCGTGCAGTGGACAAGCAAAGCCTAATAAAAAGGCGAAGGTGACCAAACCAACTGCGGCACCTGAAATTGCTGAACCGGAACAACAAATCTCTGCACCTGAAGCTTCTGACAAACTACCAGACGAGACTGTCACTGACACTCCGCCTGAGATTCCGGGTCTCTGTGTTGATGACATTACTTTTAACCCTTCAAACCCTACACCGTCAAGCTCACTTAAGCCGTCGGAGACTCATAATGATGACGTGTTGATTACTGGCACCGGCTTTGTAGAGCCGGGAAATCCAATAGCCTTAGCGAAGCATACCGCCAAGCAAGGGGTTATTGAAAGGTGGAAGATGAATTTTGACGTCTCTCATTACGCGCAACTGAGTAGCAGTGAGATCCTCTCTGGTTACCTCAGCCAAGTACACTCCAGCTGCGATCTTGAAGTTGATATGGTGAAACAAATGCACCAAAAGTATGAGGTATGACTTCCAGCTTTGAATAATTTATGTATATCCTGCCAGCCCCCAAGTCTACTGGATATGATAAGATTGAATAGGCTGTAGACTTTAGAAAAATCCATAAATTTCTGTCCTAGAATCCCTCCTTGTCCGGTTTTAAACCGGATGTTTAAACAGTTTTAAATTTCCATCCATAGTCCCCATGAGTCAGTTGGGACTATTTATAGCACATCCGGCTCATTATGAAGAAAATACAAGCGATATGCATTAGCCCCCAAGTGCCAAGTAGTCTTGCTTGCAAAGTGCTTGGGACTTTAGAAGAGCCGTTTCCTTGAAAAATTTCTTTGACAGACATTAGCCCCCAAGTGTCAAGTGTTGTTGCTTGCAAAAGACTTGGGACTTATATTCTTGTAACGTTGATATAAATGTTGATAACTATGTACTTTATACAGGCTGCTACTGCTGAACTGGAATCTCAATTGAATGAAGCAAAGACCCGGCTGGCGACTCAGGAAACTGAGACCCGGAAAGCTGAGTCAAAGTTCCAGTTTAGTGTGACTAAGTCGGAAAAGCTGAAGACCAGTTTTGAGGCAGAGAAAAAGACTTGGGATGAAGAAAAGAATGCTTTAACACAGCGGGCTGAAAAAGCAGAGGCAGCTCTTGAAGAAGTCACCACTGAGCTCACTGGCTTAAAACGCCGTGTATCACAGATAGTTTCTGCTGTCTTTGGTGAGTCGCCTTGCTAGTTATCAAAAGTGGATGTTATTGTGATCATATAACCTGCCATTAACCAATTTGTTAATATATATCCAGGTCCCAGGAGCAGCAACCTTAATCAAAACACACTTGTGAAGCTCAAGGTTGTCCACACACTTGTAGAACAACTATACACTGGAACCCAACGTGCATTGGCCGCAATTTCTCCAACGAATCAGGCGCCTACTATGTTGATAGATGTGTTGAAAAAGCTTTCTGTGCTGCCTGCCATGTTTGAGGAGATGAAACGATCGTCTGCAAGAGTCGGTGCTGTGACAGCTTTGAGCCGGGCTAAGGCCCGGGTACCAGAATTAGAGCCGGCTAACGTCGCCACTGGGTATCCAAGTTTAAAAGAGGATGGTACTCCTTTTGACCAAAATGACTTTGCAGCCTGTGTGAAGGAAATTCATCCAATGGCCACCCAGATCGCCAATGATTCCGACATCTCAAAGTACCATCCGGCTTATAACAAGCAAAATCAGAAGATGCCTACACCGGCTTACCGAGTGATGGATCTGATCCCTCCAATCCGTAAGTATACTTTTGCCCCTGAAGTTGAGCCGTCCGATCTTATAGATGAAGAAGCTGAATTTCAAGCTTTATCTGGCATCGATTGGTCGTCAGCAAATTTTCAGCCGGCGGAAGAGGACGAAGAACTGGCAAGGGATGACGCAGAAAACTCCAATCATCAAGGCCAAGAAGATTGAACCGCCGGGCGGTTTAGATGCTTGATCTTTTTGAAAAAACACTTGATCTTATTCGGCTCATGGAGCCATGTAATAGGGTAGAAAAAACTTGAAGCTGCCATGCCATCGTGCATGTTTTCTGCTTTTTGCTTAATACTGCTGATTCTCCGGTTTAAAAAACCATGATGGGTATGATAGCCTTTGATTATGCAGATCTGAATAATTCCTGTCGTGCACATAAAGAAAATACAAGCCCCCTGGCGGCTTACCGCCAGGCGGGTCATGATACCCAATGGAAGCCGCTGGGGACGAAAAGTCCATAACCAGGGCCGGTTTAACATTTGTTAAATAAGATGTCATACCTGTTGTCGTGGTTTTGTCACGGCAGATGTCCTAGAGAAAGGACTTAGTCGTGGAGCCATCGCTACGGGTTAGCTTAAAGGGGTTAAAGCGGACAAGGGACGCAAGAGAGTTTTATACTAGTTCGGCCCCTTACGATGAAGGTAAAAGCCTACGTCTAGTTGTGATGGAATTGATGGGGTTTCGATGACCAGGGAGCGAATACGCTTTGCCTGAGTCTCGAGTTGTTGTTTTCTGTTCTCCTTGAACCACCGCCGGGTCGTCCCCTTATATACATGGGTTGACGCCCGTCGGTTTACAGAATCCCGAGGCCGGCTCATAATCGTGTCCGGCTTGGTCTCTGCTACTTCTATCTTACAACACAAGTTTACATATCAACGCCGGTTTATGTCTACAGGCCATAAACCGGCTTTGGGCCCTGGGCTTTCATAAAGCGTCACCGTCTGTCTTCATGGACTTCAGATACAGATGAACTACTTATGGGGTTAACCCGGCCTCTCCTGGCCGATTTACGCCCAGTGGTAATATCCCCAACATTACGCCCCAGATTGATTTGAACTGGTTCATGTCAATCCTCAATACTTAAGAAAACTTGTTCTTCAACATCTTCACATAATCTTGTAAACCGCCGTGACATCATCTTCTAGGACCATGATAAACCGCCGTGACGTCACTTGTTTCTTTTAAAACTGTGTATAATCCACCTTCATTAATGAGCCTCCGACAATCGAGGCGACAGCTCCGCCTCATATCCAAAAATTCGGCTCCTCGATTTTCGCGCCTGACGTTTATCTTTCTGCCCTTATAAATAGGGCCAGGGGGTCTCTCCATTTTCCCCCTCGTGCCTCTTCGCGTCATCGTCATCCTCGTGACGCCTGAATCTTCGACCTCGGCCGCCGCCGTCAACCTTCGACTGCTGCACCAACCTTGGCCGCTACATCGACCTGAACGTACCAGAGCTCCTCCGCGCGCCGCCGCTGCTCAAGAGCCTCAGTAAGTCTCCCCTTTCTCTTACCATAGATCTGCACTCAGGGTTTCTGTCGTTCATCAGTGTTCATCGCCGCCCTTCTTTATCCTTATTTATATCCATGGATTAGATCCAAAAACCACATAGATCTCGCGTGGTAGTAGTTTTGGCACCTGTTTGATATCCAACTCATCCCAACTTGGTGAACTTTTAGTACGTTGGAAATTAGGTCAGAATATATTTTGTTTTTCCAACGCGCGGTAGATCTGAAATTACCATAACAAGATGTGAAACTTGTTTCTTCCTTCACTTACACACTTTGAATACCAGATTGGGCGGTTTAACTTCACAGAAAAATGATGACCTGGTAGATACCATTAGTCCCCTGTTGATCCGTCAATGCATTACACCGTTTCCATTGTCAGACTCCGGTTTACGAATAACCAAATCCGGTTTATCAATATGCTTGTATCCTTATACCGATGTATAGTTGTCCACTGTAAATCTTAAACCGGTAATAATCTTGTTTCAGATCCTTCATTGCCATGGCCAAGCAAGTCTATGAATGCAATTGGGCTCCTTCTCGAGTAACCGAAGAACAGTTAAACAATCTTGTTAAAACGGGCGCTTTAGCCAAGAAAGATGTCATCCACTGGAGGGTCCCTGGCCCGGAAAATCCTCCTACACCCAAGGATGGAGAGGTAGTCGTGTTTGCTGATCATCTCGGACGAGGTTTTAGCCCTCCCGGTTCAAAAATTTTCCGAGATGTACTAGCCAATTTTCAGCTGCGCCCTCAAGACATCGGTCCCAATTCTGTGACCAACATCTACCACTTCCAAGTCTTCTGTGAGGTTTATCTGCAAGAGGAACCTACTGTCGAACTGTTTAGGGATTTCTTTCACTTAAACCTTCGCACATAGTTCTCGGATGGACCCAACACGGAACTGGGCGGAATGGCGGTTCAGAAAAGGAAAGAAGTCACCTTCCCTCATCCCAAACTCCACAGTCACCCCAAAGAATGGAACCAGACTTGGTTTTATTGCATGGATACATCTCCACCTGATGAAAACCCCCTGTCGGGTTACCGCCCTGAATGCCTAAGAAACACACATCCTTTTCCTCAGAGGTTGACTCCAAGAGAAAGGGCCAACTATGCTCCTCAATTATCAAAGCTTAGAGCCTTCATGGCAAACGGTTTAACAGGAGTTGATCTTGCTCGTTGTTGGATAAGATGGAGTATTCTTCCCTTAAGCCGGCTCTCCGGTTTGATGTGTGAAGGGATTTTGAAGGATGCTCAGTGGCACATTGACATTCAGCTTACAGATGCAGAAGTCACTGAGGCTGTAAAAAAGATACTGAATGAACCGGAGGCTGTTTGTGCCCAAACCGGACTACTCCCTTTCTGCACCTTCAACAAACCACCAGCTGTGAGAATCATATAATCTTTTTATCTGAAGTTGCTTCTGTCCAAATATTTTCTGAAAGTGTGATTATTTCTGACAGGGTGATGATCCGTTCTGGAACAAGAAACCATCACAAGACAAACCGGTGAAGCCGCAAGACAAACCGGTCAAGCCAGTTCGTCCAAAGACCAAGGTTGTTAAAAAACCTGCCAAGAGAAGGAGCACTGCATCCTCCGATCCACCAGCTGATGACGATGTGGGTAATCCGGAACCAGAGGTAGAACTTGACTCTCTTGGTTCATTTTTCGTACATCTCATTGACAATGATTATTATCAGGGTGACGCTGAAGGCAGTCATGCTGAGGACGTAGAGGTAACCATTCTTTCCTCCGATTCAGATCCTCTGCCAACATCAAAAATCCGTCAAGCAAACCGGAAAGAAAAATTTCTCACCCTCTTGCTTACTTGGACCCAAACTTTCTTTTGAAGACGCAGCAGCACGAGGCTCGCCGTACAACCCGGCACAGCGGCCAGGTAGTTACCTCCGCCGGTTTACCGAACAGTCCGGTTCGGAAACGCCGATCAGAGGTCTCTTATCCCATTGATACTTCATGCCCAAAAGCAGGTTGTTTCCGCCAACCTCTTAACCCGTCTGATTCAAATTATCAGGGTACTTCTCACTCATCCTCTGGCGAGTCATCGACCACACAGCTTCCACCCCTCAAAACAGTTCCTGGGTGAGCTATGCACGTGTCTTTATTCTTGATGTGTTATCTTTACATACTGTACTGATCCTTATGTCTATCTTTTCTCAGCGCCAAGCCAAGACCCAGCAAGAAGGCTCGGTTAAGCAAACCGGCTGATGATAATGTAGCTGCTGAACCGGAAACAACTCCAGATCTGGAAGAAACCGACGCTGACGCCATGCTTAACGATCCGCCGCCTCAAGACCATGACTTCCTTGCCGAACAAGTACAAGTTGACGCTACAAGCCATGCAGACCGGCCAACCAGCCCTGTCTGAACTGATGCTAAACCGGCCAGTCCAGTTAAGGATACTGACAAACCGCCAACTCAGTGAGGGCTGCTGAAGACAAAGATGATGACATTATGATTACTGGCACGGGCCACACCACTCCTGGCAATCCTGTCGCTTTGTCAAAACATACTGCCAAGGATGAGCTCTCTGCTATCAGCAAAGGCAAATGGAATGCCGATTTATCAAGCTACGCCCATCTCAATGCTCAAGACATTCACTCTGGCTTCTTGAACCGTCTGTATACCAGCCGTGACTATGAAGCTAGTTTGGTAAACTTGATGAAGGAGCGATATGAGGTAACTATTATTTTTCTCTTTTGTCCAATTGCAGTTTATCAACTCCTAGTAGCCCCCAAGTAATGGTTTATGATATCAATCTAAACCGGGACTTTTGTCATAACTTAACTTTGCATATTTAGCCTCCAGGGACTGGATTACCTTTTTAAGATGAACCGGTTCCTTAAAATTTGCCATACTGCTCTTTCACCGGTATAGCCCCCAATGGCCGGTTTAACTTTATAAAGATGAACCGGGACTGTAGAAGAATTCCCATACCAACAGTTTTTTGAGCAAACACACATTAGCCCCCAAGTGCCAAGATTAATACTTGTATTGTGCTTGGGACTTGTAGAAATTTCTGATAAGGAGCAAATATGCATTAGCCCCCAAGTATCAAGGGCATAACTTGTTATGTGCTTGGTACTTCAAATATGTACTGTTAACTCATTATGTATCTGTCTCTTTATAGGCTGAACTGAGCAAGAAGGAAAGTCAAACCGCTGATCTGCAAGAGAACATCAAGTCCCAACAGGCCGAAACTTCCAAAGCAAAAGATGAGCTGACGAGCGCCTTAGCCGCTATGGAAAAACTAAAGGAGAGCTTTGCCAAGGAGCGGGCGGATTGGAACACAGAGAAATCCGCTTTGCAGAAAAGAGCTGAAGACGCAGAAGCAGCCCTCAAACCGGTGGTAGACGAGCTGACTGGTGTAAAGCGGCAAGTACATGCTATGACCGATGCTGTGTTTGGTAAGCATCTTTGCTTTATACTTTCAACATATCTTCCCATGTGTGGCTGGTTTACTGACGTTTATAATGATGCAGGAACTCGCATTAGCCATCTGGGCTCTGATGTACAGAAGAAGTTGAAAGCGGCCTATACTCTGATAGAGCAGCTGTATACCGGCGCGCAGCGGATCATCTGTATCGCTTCACACAATAAACCTCCTCCAACATTGATCAAGGACACCTTACAAAGGCTATCCATACTGCCTGCCCGGGTTGAAGAACTAAAGAAAGCTGCGGCAAGGGCCGGAGCTCTGACCGCTCTAACCCGGGCAAAGGCGTGGGTGCCTGATCTTGATCCTGTGGACGTGGCTAAAGGCTTCCCAAGCTTAAAAGAAGACGGATCAGAATTTGGCCAGGAGGATCTTCGCGCCATAAACCGGGAAGTACGTCCACTGGCTTGTCAATTGGCTGAAGAAGTTGATCTCTCATACTATCAGGCAAGTTATGATGATAAGAACAGATGGGTTGCGGCGCCAATTCCAGAAGCGCAAAATCTGATCCCTCCAATCCGTAAGCACACTGATGCCCCTCATATTGAACCGTCAACCCTTATAAGCGACGAAGCTGTGTTCCAAGCTAACTGGGATCGACTGGACAACTGTTGACTTCCAGCCGCTGGGTAGAGATGAAGAAGATGAACCGGTGCAAGATGATCCGCAGCCGTCAAGTCAAGCTGATAAGCAATCATAATCCGGGGGCCGATTTAGTCTTCCACTTGCTGCAATGCTTATTGAGAAACAATTATCCCTTTGGGCACTAAAACGCCTTGTAAGAGGCTAGTTAAAACACTTGGTCTGTTATGACTTCATGCATATTTATCTGCGACTGATGCGTGTTAATCCGCCATGCTTAAGATACAATGTTTATAATCCACAGATATTTATTCAAGTTGTTCCTGCAGATAATAAGCTTAAAGCGCCCTGGCGGTTTACCACCGGGCGGGTCATGATACCCAAATATATACATGACCAAGGTTTATAACCAAGGTTGTAAAAGATAACCAAATATAGAAATATATGATACCTGTGACCTTTAGGCATAGTGTTGGATGACCAACTTTGTAATGAGGGTAATAACCCTAATCCGGAGTAAAAGTAACTCCTGTTATATGATACTTGTCGTGGAATTGTCACGGCAGATGTCCCCGAGCTGGGACTTAGTCGTGGAGCCATCGCAACTAGGAAGCTTGAAGGGGTTAATGCGGGACAAGGAACACGAGGGTTTATACTGGTTCGGCCCCTTACGGTGAAGGTAAAAGCCTACGTCCAGTTTGATGTGGTAATGATTAGGGTTTCGATAACCAGGGAGCTAAACTGCTATGCCCGGCTCTCGATGAGATTGTTCTCGTCCCTAAACCGCTGCTGGATCGTCCCTTTATATAGGGAGGCTGACACCCAGCAGCTCTCAGAGTCCCGGCCGGCTCATAAGAGTGTCCGGCTCGGACTCTCAACTATTCTTGCCTTACACTACAAGCTCTACCATAATAATGACTGCAACTACGGGCCTTAAGCCATATCCGGGTCTTAAGCCCATCTTTGGCCCACCGTCTTTAAGCTTGGCGCCGGGCTTCTGGCAGTGACCATATGAGTAACCCGGCCCCTCCTGGCGGGTGACTCTAAGGTCTATATCCTCAACATTAGGCCCCAGATTGATTTGAGCCGGCTCATGTCAATCTTCCATTCCTTCGACAGAAAACCTCCGGCTTACAATTGTGTGAAGGCCATAACCCGGCGTGACGTCATCCTCCGGACTCCGGATAATCCGCCGTGACGTCATCTTCCATTAAGTCCGTTTTTTACTCCGCCAGATCCGCAACGGATCTTTTTCTTTACTGTCATCCCGAAAATCGAGGCGTTTCGTGAGGAGATAACCACGCCGTGGTCTCCTTGAATCTCGCGCCCACTTATGAACTTGCCTTATAAATAGGCTGGCCCGACGGGCTGTCAGCCACTTCTCTCTCCATCTTCTTCCTCGTGCCATTGCTCCTCTGCCCGAGCTCTGCTACTGCCGCCGCCGTCGCGCCCCCGGTCTTCGTCAACCTTGGCCGTTGCATCACCCTGACTCGGACCAGACAAACGGCGGCAACCTCCGCTCCTCTCCAGCTTCGGTGAGTCTCCGCTACTCCATAGGGCAGATCCGTACTAGGGCTCGAGTAGTTCGTTCGTGTTCTTCGTAGTTCATCACCATTGCCACAAACTCCGGTAGTTTTCTTTCTTACTGCTCCTTTTGATCTTAGATCTGCATAGAACTATTGCGGTGACTGTTTAGCACCCATTTTACACGCAAGCAGCTCTCTTTTTACTGTATAGGAACTTTGTTGGAGCCCAAGAACTCCCTCGCTTCTGTTTCTAGGTCTAGAAATTTTTCTTTTGCCCGACCATTTTGATCCAAAAAAGTTACTGCAATGTGTGAAACCTGTTTTACCACACTTAGTAAAAAACTGCAATCATTGAATCCCGGCGGTTTATAGTTCCGGTTTAAAGAAACCACGCGCCGTAGAGCCGTCCGGCTTAAAGAAAGCCATGCGCCATAAAAATTTCCGGCTTTAGCTGTAATAAGGCCTGTAGACGATCAAATTACTCTCAATCCCTCGGCGGCTTAAATAACCCGATGCACTTAAGTGTATACCATTAGTCCCCTTCATAAGCCGCCACCTTGACATTGAACTGTAGATTTCCTCCGGCTCATAATTAACCCGGACGTTTTTCCTTTTATCATAGACCGCCGACTTTCACCATGCCTCCCAAAGCTCCCATTACTTGCAACTGGATGAGGTCCAATGTCACCAATGAGACCCTAGCAGATTTTGTTAAGTCCGGATATCTGCCCAAGAAGGATGTCATGTCCTACCGTGCCCCTGACCCGTCAGAAGAGAGACCACAGCCAAAGGACGGGGAGGTAGTGATTTTTGCGGATCATATGAGCCGGGGCTTCGCACCGCCTGGTTCAAAGTTTTTCAGAGACGTTCTGAACTTCTTCGACTTGCGGCCTCAAGATATAGGACCCAACTCAGTGTCCAACATCTGCAATTTCCAAGTCTTCTGTGAGGTTTATCTTGGAGAAGAACCTAGTCTACTGCTCTTCAGAGAGCTTTTTTACTTAAACCGTTAGAATGAGTGCGCCAATGGACCAAGTCTAGAGCTAGGCGGCATCTCCATTCAGCGGCGAAGAGACTGTCTTTTCCCTTATGCCGAGCCGCCGAGCCACCCAAAGGACTGGAACATGACTTGGTTCTATTGCCAAGATACGTCATCGGCTGATGAAAGCCCGCTGCCCGGCTTTCGCCCATCACGTCTGGAGTCAACACACCCATTGTCAGACAAACTAACTTCGGCGGAGCGCCAGCCTCTGCTTCCCACCATCAACAAGATCAAGGCTCTCCTGGGCAATGGTCTAAATGGAATCGATCTGGTCCGGGTCTGGATCTCATGGCGGGTGATCCCATTGAGCCGCCGCCCCGGCTTAATGTGTGAGTACACGGGCCGAAAAGACTACCCTCAGAGACACAGCCGCAATGATCTTCCTGAAGACATTGCAGAGGAGATGACCAAGGCTCTCTTGAACGAGAGCCTGGCAGACTGTGGAAGGACCGGGTTAGCCCCCTTCTACAAGACCAACCCAGCCCCAGCGGTAAGCCGCCAATCTGATAATCCTATCTTCTTCTGTACATAACCTTCATCTGAATCGTTTGAAGAAATCATCATTGTATTTTTCAGGCTGACGACAAGTTCTGGCGGGTCAAATATGACCATGAGGCGGCCAAGAAGGCCAGAAAGGTGAAGAAAGCCGCCAAGAAAGCCGCTCCCCGTAAGAAGGGAAGTAGGCCCACTGCTTCGGAGCTGTTGCAGCTAAGTGACAGCTCCGAGTCTGAGGTAATTCCTAAACCTGTAAGCTCTTGTTATACTTGTCGTTTATTTCTGTCCGCCTTATTAATGCTGTTTATCAACAGGAGGACACCGGAGCCAGTAACCCGGTGGTTGAAGAGGTAACAATACTTTCCTCCGACTCGGAGCCCTTGCCAAGGCTGAAAACCCGAAGAGTAACACGGAAAGTAAGCTTTTCCCATCCTTTAGCTTACCAAGATCCTCAATTTATTTTGAAGCGACAGGTTCATGAGAGCCGGCGGCACACGCGGACCAGCAAGGACACTGACCTCTCCTCCGGGTTACCTGATGCATCAAGGAAACGCCGGCCCGAGGTGATCGCAAAATTGTACCCTTTTCATCCCTTTGCGGGTGTTATACGCCAACCGCTTAATTCTTCTGACTCAAATTATCAGGAGACTTCCCCTTCTTCCGGCGACTCTATGCAGTCGAATCTGCCGGCTTTCAAGACCGCGCCCGGGTAACGATAATAATCTCATGTTGTTCTGATCTTTACTCATATTTTTTGTACTAACCTTTGTTGTTCTTTCAGTGCCCAGGCAAAGCTCACCAAGAGGGTGAAGAAAACCAAGTCGGCCGGAGTGCCAAATTTGCCTGAGCCGGAGGTGACGGTTCAAGAACCGCCAGCTGCCTCCGCCCCCGAAGCCACCACTCCAATGGACACGGTGCCTGTAGAAGCTTCTGCTGACCCAGAGGCCTCCGGCTCGGCCCAACCAACAAATGACCCGGATGTGGTAATCACCCGGACGGAGTTTGTTGAGCCGGGGAGACCTACCGTGCTGGCCAAGTGCTCCGCTAAGGGGGAGTTGCTGCAGCCCCACTGGGTGAACCTGGACCTCTCCGACTTCCCCAACCTGAGCATTGGAGAGCTCGTCTCTGGCTACATCAGCCAAGTGCACAAGAGCCGGGACGCCGAGGTTGCCATGGTGACCCAGATCCAGCAGAAGTCTGAGGTAACATCCTTTTGTCCTCTTATTTACTGCTTAGTTACCTGTACCATGCTAGCCCCCAAGTCGACGACTTATGACTGAGTACGTTGTAGACTTAGGTTCCGGCTTACTCCATTTGAACCGGCAATATGTAGATAGAAAACGTTCAATATGCATTAGCCCCCAAGTGCCAAGTGTCTTTGCTTGGAAAACGCTTGGGACTTTAAATTTGTAGAGTAATTGTTCATGCCATAACTCGGAAACGTATACAGGCTGCTGGCAAGAAGCTGGAGACTGACCTTGCTGATCTCACGAGCCGGCTGAAGATGCAAGAGATGGAGACCCGGAAGGCAAACGCCAAGTTTGTATCCAGCATCGCCGCTCAAGAGAAACTGAAGACATAATTTGATGCTGAGCGGAAAGCCTGGGCCGAAGAGAAGGCCGCATTGGTGACCCGGGCTGAACAGGCGGAGAAGACTCTCTCCGAGAAGACCGCCAAGCTCTCCGGCCTAAAGCGCCAGGTTTCCCAGATGGTGGCCGCCATCTTCGGTAAGTCGCCTCACCGGCTTTCATCAAGTTTAGAATGTTTATATCTCATAATTCATCCTTGTCGCCGGCTTATCTGATTCTGTTAAACAGGTCCCAGAAGTGCCAACCTCAACCAGAGCGTGGTCACCAAGCTGAAGGCCGTGTATACCTTGGTGGAGCAGCTCTACACCGGGTCACAGCGTGCCTTAGCTGTGGTGGCCCTATCCAACGAGGTGCCGACTCACCTGGCAGAAGTCCTGCGCCAGCTCGCTGTTCTGCCTCAGCGGATCCAAGAGCTGCGACGGGCCTCTGCGAGAGCCGGAGCGATCGCCGCGCTGAGCCGGGCCAAGGCATTCCTGCCGGAGTTAGATGCGGCGGACATCGCCCTTGGCTATCCAAGCCTGAAGGAAGACGGCTCAGCTTTCGATCAGAAGGACTTCGCAGCTTGCGTGAAGGCTGTACGCCCGGTGGCCACCCTTATCGAGAACGACACAGATCTAACCAAGTACCAGCCGGGTTACAATGCGAAGAATCAGAGGATTCCAACCCCTCGCTATGAAGCCCTCAACTTAATCCCGCCGGCTCGTCAGCACACTTTCGCCCCGGAGATTGACCCGGCCGGGTTAATTGACGAGGAAGCCCAATTCGAAGCTCTCAGCGGCATCGACTGGAAGTCATCAACTTTCCAGGTCTTGGGATCAGCCGGAGGAGAGGATAGGAACGAGCCGGAGACTTCAACTCAGCAAGCATCATAACTCGGCTGGCGGTTTACCAAACAATGCTCCACCCTTTTAGACTTGATGAGTTTTGTAATAGAGTAGGTGCAACAGTTTATCTCTGCCGTGCCATCGTGCACGTATTGAATGCTAAAGTCTTTTAAAGTTGTCTCTTTGATATTTCTCCGGGTCATAATCAATCATTTGTTTTTCTTAACCTCAAAAAAGGTGCCTTTAATTATCCTGCATAGAAGGGCAAATCACAAGTCTCGAGGCGGCTTACCGCCCTGAGAATCATAAGTTTTAGATAACCCGGAATATGAATCAAAAAGGACTTGTCTTCAATCATATCCTGAATACAGCCGTAAGAACATACTTAACGGCCTGCAAGCATACTTCCGGCTTATATAACCCGGATAAGAAGGTTGGTACCGCAACTCCGGTTTACCTGTCTTATAACACCCATTGTGTTCAGCAATACTGTAAACCCAGGTTAAGCCGGCAAGGTGAAACCCGGCTGTACACACCTTGACATAATCAGAGAAAACTTGTGATAAAGCAGAAGAACTTAGGGGCTTCCGGTTCGAATACGACCAGAGACCCGGCCCAAAGGGGTTAAGCTAAGATTCGGATACGATCATATAGCCCCCAGTGGGTGTGGCGATGCCAATCAAGAGGGTACCGACAGCTATGTTCTCTTTGGTTCGAATACGACCCATGTTTGAACAGGAAGCCCCCAAGTGATTTTAAGAATTGTTTAACGACGCTGATTCGAATACGATCCACGTCGGTTCTCAGAGGGGTTAAACTATGATTCAAATATGACCAAAGGTAACCTCCCAATGAGCTCGGCACTTTGCCAATCAAATGGGTATCGACAGCTATGTTCTCTTCGGTTCGAATACGACCCATGTTTGAACAGGAAGCCCCCAAGTGACCTTATTGCTTACGGCTAAATTCGAATACGATCATAAGCCGGATCCTCCTTTTAAATCATCATGTAATCTTGCAATGAAAACAACACGTGCATATTTGGAGGAGAAAAAAGGACAGAGGTCCTGCTTTATTGCTTATCATAATATATACATGGCTGAGAGAAATATGTACACCACGAGAGCCGGTGGCTCAAGTGTAGTAAGGCCGAAGCTGAGCTATGTTCCACGGCCGACGGGTCTCTTCCTCCGACTTACGTGAATCTTTGTGCTCCCGAATGTCAATGAGGTAATATGACCCGTTGTGCAAGTTCTTGCTGACCACAAAGGGCCCTTCCCAAGGCGGGGATAACTTGTGTGCATCTGTTTGATCCTGGATGAGCTGGAGCACGAGATCGCCTTCCTGGAAGACCCGGGATTTGACCCGGTGGCTATGATAACGGCGCAGGTCTTGTTGGTAAATCGCTGAACGGGCTGCTGCCACATCACGCTGTTCATCCAACAAGTCAAGAGCATCTTGGCGCGCCTGTTCATTATCCGTCTCAACATAAGCCGCCACGCGAGGTGAGTCATGACGGATGTCACTGGGGAGGACTGCTTTTGCCCCATAAACCATGAAGAAAGGCGTGAAGCCGGTAGACCTGTTAGGAGTAGTGTTAATGCTCCATAACACGGAGGGCAGCCCCTCCACCCAACAACCCGGCGTCCGTTGCAAAGGGACCAAAAGCCGGGGCTTGATACCCTTCAGAATCTCCTGATTAGCTCTCTCAGCTTGACCATTGGATTGAGGATGAGCCACTGAGGAAACATCAAGTCGGATATGCTCTCGTTGACAAAACTCCTCCATGGCGCCTTTGGAGAGATTGGTGCCATTGTCAGTTATAATGCTGTGTGGAAAACCAAAGCGAAAGATCACCTTTTTCATAAACTGAACCGCCGTGGCTGCATCACACTTGCTAACTGGCTCCGCTTCAACCCACTTGGTAAACTTGTCAACTGCCACCAAGAGGTGGGCCTTCTTATCCTTGGACCTTTTAAAAGGCCCAACCATGTCAAGCCCCCAGACCGCAAAGGGCCAAGTGATTGGGATCATCCTCAGCTCCTGAGCCGGCACATGAGCCCGTCGTGAGAACCTTTGGCAAGCATCACACTTACTGACCAAGTCCTCTGCATCCGCATGAGCCGTCAACCAATAAAAACCATGACGAAAAGCCTTGGCCACAAGAGACTTTGAGCCGGCGTGATGGCCACAATCCCCTTCATGGATCTCACGTAAGATCTCTTGACCTTCCTCAGGGGAAACGCAACGCTGAAATGCCCCCGTAACACTGCGGTGATGCAGCTCCCCATTGATAACAATCATTGACTTAGCCCGCCGGGTTATTTGCCTGGCCAAAGTTTCATCCTCAGGCAACTCGCCCCGGGTCATGTAAGCCAGATATGGCATTGTCCAGTCTGGTATGATATGGAGAGCCGCCACCAGTCGTGCCTCCGGGTCAAGGACAGCCAAGTCTTCCTCTGTAGGCAACTTAACAGAAGGGCTATACAGGACGTCCAGGAAAGTGTTAGGCGGCACCGGTTTTCGCTGAGAGCCCAGCCGGCTTAAAGCATCCGCCGCCTCATTCTTCCTGCGGCCGATGTGTTCCACTTGGTAACCCTGAAAGTGCCCAGCAATGGCATCAACCTCGCGGCGATAAGCCGCCATGAGAGGGTCCTTAGAGTCCCACTTGCCCGATACTTGTTGAGCCACCAAGTCTGAGTCACCGAAACACCTTACCCGGCTCAAGCTCATCTCCTTAGCCATCCGAAGGCCGTGGAGCAAGGCCTCGTACTCAGCCGCATTGTTAGTGCAAGGAAACATCAACCGTAGCACATAATGGAACTTGTCACCTTTAGGGGAAGCCAATACAACTCCAGCCCCCGAGCCCTCCAACTGCCTGGACCCGTCAAAGTGGATAGTCCAATATGTGTTATCCGGCTTCTGCTCGGGCACTTGTGACTCTGTCCAATCATTGATGAAATCCACCAAGGCCTGAGATTTAACAGTAGTGCATGGCACGTACTTGAGACCATGAGGTCCGAGCTCGATAGCCCACTTAGCCACTCTCCCTGTGGCCTCTCTGTTTTGAATAATATCACCAAGAGGGGCAGAACTGACCACGGTTATGGGATGACCCTGGAAATAATGCTTAAGTTTCCGGCTCGCCATGAACACACCATAAACAAGCTTCTGCCAATGTGGATATCGCTGCTTGGACTCAATGAGCACTTCGCTGACATAATAAACTGGCCGCTGAACCGGATGCTCCTTACCCTCCTCCTTGCGCTCCACCACCATAGCCACACTGACGGCTCGTGTGTTCGCCGCCACATATAATAATAAGGGCTCTTTGTCAACCGGAGCAGCAAGGACTGGAGGCTCTGCCAGCTGCTTCTTCAAATCCTCAAAGGCAGTATTAGCTGCATCATTCCAGACAAAGTTATCAGTTTTCTTCATCAACTGATTTAATGGCATGGCTTTCTCACCCAAACGGCTTATAAACCGGCTTAAAGCAGCGATGCGACCCGCCAAGCGCTGAACGTCATTTATACACGCCGGCTTAGCCAGGGAGGTGATGGCCTTGATCTTCTCCGGGTTAGCTTCAATGCCTCTGTCAGAAGCCAAAAAACCCAAGAGTTTGCCTGCAGGAACACCAAAGACACACTTGGCTGGGTTAAGCATCATCTTGTAGACCCGGAGATTATCAAAGGTTTCTCTCAAATCATCTATCAGGGTTTCCTCTTTTATGGACTTAACCACGATATCGTCCACATAAGCGTGAACATTGCGCCCAATCTATTTATGAAGACAGTTCTGTACACAACGCTGGTAAGTCGCCTGTGCACACTTGAGTCCAAAGGGCATAGACACATAGCAGAAGGATCCAAAGGGAGTGATGAACGCCGTCTTCTCCTGGTCCTTAACTGCCATCTTAATCTGATGATATCCGGAGTAAGCATCCAAGAAACTTAAGCGTGCACAACCTGCCGTAGCATCAATGATTTGATCAATACGGGGGAGGGCAAAAGGATCAGCCGGACACGCCTTGTTTAAGTCCGTGTAGTCCACACACATCCGCCAAGTGCCGTTCTTCTTGAGTACGAGCACCGGGTTAGCTAACCACTCTGGGTGAAAGACTTCAACGATAAACCCGGCCGCCAAGAGCCGGGCCACTTCTTCACCAATAGCCTTCCGCCTCTCTTCATTAAACCGCCGAAGGAACTGCCTGACCGGCTTAAAATTCGGATCAACATTGAGAGTGTGCTCAGCGAGTTCTCTAGGCACACCTGGCATGTCAGAAGGTTTCCATGCGAAGATGTCCCTATTCTCACGGATGAACTCGATGAGCGCGCTTTCCTATTTTGGATCCAGATTGGCACTGATGCTAAGCTGCTGAGATGAATCCCCTGGAACAAAGTCAACAAGCTTAGTTTCATCAGCCGACTTAAATTTCATCGCCGGCTCATTCTCCGTAGTCGGATTTTTCAGAGAGGTCATATCTGTTGGGTCAACATTGTCTTTGTAAAACTTCAACTCCTCTGTAGCACAAACAGACTCTGCATAAGCCGCATCGCCTTCCTCACACTCCAGAGCCACTTTCCGGCTGCCGTGAACCGTAATGGTCCCATTGTGACCCGGCATCTTGAGCTATAAGTACACATAACACGGCCGTGCCATGAACTTGGCGTAAGCCGGCCGTCCAAATATAGCATGGTATGGACTTCTTATTTTGACCACCTCAAAGGTCAATTTCTCCACCCTGTAGTTGTTCTCATCACCAAAGGCCACTTCCAACTCAATCTTGCCGACTGGATAAGCCGACTTACCAGGTACCACACCGTGGAAGATAGTGTTGGACTGGTTGAGGTTCTTATCAATCAACCCCATACGACGGAATGTCTCATAATAGAGGATGTTGATGCTGCTGCCTCCATCCATGAGCACCTTAGTGAACTTATATCCTCCCACCCGAGGAGCCACCACCAGGGCCAAGTGACCCGGATTATCTACCCGTGGAGGGTGATCCTCCCTGCTCCACACTATAGGCTGCTCAGACCACCGCAGGTAGCGCGGAACCGCCGGCTCAACAGCATTCACTGCCCTCTTATGAAGCTTCTAATCTCGCTTACACAGACTGGTGGTAAACACATGATACTGTCCACCGCTAAGCTGCTTTGGATTGGTCTGATAACCCCCCTGCTGCTGTTGATGACCCTGGCCAGACTGCTGATTAAAGCCCCCTTGACCGTTCTGAGGACCGGAATTTGAGCCGCCGCCCGGGCCATGAAAGCCGCCGGCGCCTGAGCCGCCGCCCGGGCCATTGTAATTCTTAAAGGCCTTCATGATTGCACAATCCTTCCACAGATGAGTCGCTGGCTTCGCTCTAGAGCCATGCCTTGGACAAGGTTCATTCAACAGCTGCTCCAGCGTCGGACCTGACCCGCCGCCTCGGGGAGGGGGCCTCCCCTTGCGTCGCTGGTTATTACCTTGTGAGCTGGCGTTGGCTACAAACTCTAGGCTGCCATCGGCCTTGCGCTTGCCTCCTCCTTGGTTCCCCGGGTTAAACTGAGGACCCTTGCCATTGCCGTTCTTCTTTCCCTTCCCTGTCCTTTCATCATCTGAAGGGGGATCCTTGGTACCATCAGAATCGGCGTACTTGACAAGAGCCGCCATTAGTGTACCCATATCACTGCAGTCGCGCTTAAGCCGCCCGAGTTTCATCTTCAGGGGCACAAAACGACAATTCTGCTCCAGCATTAAAACCGCTGAGCCGGCATCCATCTTGTCTGACGAGTGTATGATCTCCTTAACCCGGCGAACCCAATGTGTCGTAGACTCACCCTCCTGCTGCTTACAGTTAGTCAAATCCACAATTGACATAGACTGCCTACAGGTATCTTTGAAGTTTTGGATGAACCGGGCTTTCAGCTCAGCCCAAGACCCAATGGAATTCGGTGGTAGCCCTTTCAACCAAGTGCGGGCAGTCCCATCTAACATCATGGTGAAATACTTAGCCATGGCCGCCTCACTGACCTCCAACAGCTCCATAGCCATCTCATAACTCTCGATCCAGGCTGCGGGCTATAAGTCTGCTGTGTAATTAGGCACCTTCCTAGGGCCTTTGAAGTCCTTGGGTAGACGCTCATTGCGGATAGCCGATACTAAACAAGGGACACCCCCAGTCCTGGTGGGGATACCCACGTCGACGGAAGTCGTCGGATAAGCCGGGGGGTCTGGTAAGCCGTCAATTGAGGCACTTTCTCCGCCTCTTGCCGCGCTCTGTCCTGGTCTGCTACGTGAAAGGCTCCATTATGAGCCGGGCCGTGGCCAGGGGGCGGGTCATGGCGTCGGACGTTACTTGAGCCGGTTGCTGAGACCATGTGCCGGCTGTAACTCGGGCTCTGGCCTGGGCGAGGGGTCGAGTGGATCCTGTCCCGGCTGTAGGAGTATGCCTCTTGCTGCGCCAGAGCTGTCTGAAGGAGTTCCCTGACCCGGCGGGTTTCAATAGCCGTAGGAGAGTCACCGTCAACTGGGAGAGCCGCCAGCCGTGCTGCCGCAGCGACCATGTTCTCCAGCGGGTTATTATAATGACCCGGGGGTATTGGCACGTACTGAGGCGGGGCAGGGGGCACCTGGGGAGGCCCCATCACCCGTGGCTGAATAGGGGCTCCAGACCCGGGCACTATGACCCCTGGCGGGTTACTAGACCCTGCACCTGGCGTGTTGAAGAGGTTGCGTGGATCGTAAACCGGAGGGAGTCGAGATTGGGTCTTTTGATGCCTCCTTCTCATGACCTCATTGGACGCGTTCTGATCCATCGTGAGTTGGAAGGACTGCGCCTGGATCAGCTGAGTTTGGGCATCGAGAGCCGCCCTCTCTGCAGCCATCCTGATCCCTTCCGCTGCAAGCTCCTCCTTAGCTTTCACTAGATCCAATTTTAACTGTGCCACCTCCGCATCATGCTGAGCTTGATCCGCCGGGTCAACCGTGGCGGTTAACAGGGCCGTCATCTTGTCCGTGAGGTCCATCAGCACCTGAGCCGGAGAAGGCACCGGGTTTCCTGCTCCAGCAGCGGGGTTCTGAACAGGCTGCGCGCCAGCCATAAAGACTCCAACCTGACTTGGCGGCTCAAACGGGTCCGAAATACTGTCACCATCGGAACAACCCATGAGCCTGCCATCTTGAAGTTGATATATCGAGTTTGACTCATCGGTGGCCGACTCGCCGTCAGAGCCGGCGGCCGCCTCATCACCAGACCCAGATAGATCAGAGGGCCCTCCATGGATACATCCCACAAACGCGCGCCTTAAGGCAGGCCGGGCCCGGGCGGGTTGTGCACGCTGAGCCGTCTCGATGAGATCGGCGCAGAGATCCGGCTCAGGGCCCGGCTCACCAATCTTGCCAATGAAAACATGAATTCCGCCGAAGGGGACCCGGTACCCGTACTCAATTGAGCCGGCATCGGGGCCCCAGTTTGCATCGTCGATGTAGAGCTTGCCGCGACGACTCTTGGTCATCCGGCCCACAGCGTATCCCTTGAGCCCTTCGAAGCTGCCCTTCAAGAACTCAAATCCACCGTGCGCTGGCCCCACGGTGGGCGCCAACTGTCGTGGAATTGTCACGGCAGATGTCCTCGAGCTGGGACTTAGTCGTGGAGCCATCGCAACTAGGAAGCTTGAAGGGGTTAATGCGGGACAAGGAACATGAGGGTTTATACTGGTTCGGCCCCTTACGGTGAAGGTAAAAGCCTACGTCCAGTTTGATGTGGTATTGATTAGGGTTTCGATAACCAGGGAGCTAAACTGCTATGCCCGGCTCTCGATGAGATTGTTCTCGTCCCTAAACGCTGCCGGATCGTCCCTTTATATAGGGAGGCTGACACCCAGCAGCTCTCAGAGTCCCGCCAGCTCATAAGAGCGTCCGGCTCGGACTCTCAACTATTCTTGCCTTACACTACAAGCTCTACCATAATAATGACTGCAACTACGGGCCTTAAGCCATATCCGGGTCTTAAGCCCATCTTTGGCCCACCGTCTTTAAGCTTGGCGCCGGGCTTCTGGCAGTGACCATATGAGTAACCTGGCCCCTCCTGGCGGGTGACTCTAAGGTCTATATCCTCAACAATACTGGTTTACAATAAAACCTCTCCGGGTTGTGATAAACACCGGTTTTTTCCGTACTGGTGACTTAGAGTCAAAACCAGACCGGGCTGATAGTCTCCGGATTATAACTTGATCATGTACTGACAACTTGTAGTTGACAGCCTAACCGGGTTGATAAACACCGGTTTGAAAACATCACCAATCTTATCAAAAGAAAGAGAAACTTAGCAAAAGGCAAATAAAAGCATTGTAGTCGAGGCTTTTCACGGGCTGCCAGGCCCTAAATTCGACAAAAAAAAATCTCCAAATAACATTGTGAGCTGTGCTCAGTGGGTGCCTATGTTTGAACTGTTGTTTTACAACACTCTCTTTGGCCCCGGATTGATGTGGCTTTGAACCGGTCAAGAGGTGTGACTGTGGTTCGGATACGACCAAGCCCCCAAGTGATGCTGTGGCATTGCGCCGATCAAGAGGTGTAGCTATGGTTCGGGTACGACCAAGGCCCCAAGTGATGCTGTGGCATTGCGCCGATCAAGAGGTGTAGCTATGGTTCGGATACGACCAAGCCCCCAAGTGATGCTGTGGCATTGCGCTGATCAAGAGGTGTAGCTATGGTTCGGGTACGACCAAGCCCCCAAGTGATGCTGTGGCATTGCACCGATCAAGAGGTGTAGCTATGGTTCGGATACGACCAAGCCCCCAAGTGATCTAATATGAAGCTTTGAGAAGCTAAATCAAGGGGTAAACCGGACGCCGCTTTGTAAGCTCCATGTAACCACACATGATGTAAGAAAAACAACAGATACCCTGCTTTAGCTGAGGTTCCGGTTTATTATATTGATCATAATATATACAATGTCATAATATGTACATAAGCAGAGCCTATAGCTCAAGTATAGTAAGGCCGAAGATGAGCAATATTCCACGGCCGGTTGGTCTCCTCCTCCGATTTACGTGAGTCTTTGCGCTCTCAAACATCGATTAGGTAGTACGACCCGTTGTGTAGATTCTTGCTGACCACAAAGGGTCCTTCCCAAGGGGGGATAGCTTGTGCATATCCGTCTGATCCTGGATGAGCCGAAGCACCAAATCACCTTCTTGAAAAGTTCTGGTTCTAAACCGGCGGCTATGATAACGACACAGATCTTGCTGATAAATCGCCGAACGGGCTGCCGCCATGTCATGTTCCTCATCTAACAGGTCAAGAGCTTCCTGCCGTGCCTTCTCGTTGTCAGCTTCAACATATGCCGCTATACGAGGCGAGTCATGACGGATGTCACTGGGAAGAACTGCTTCCGCTCCATAAACCATGAAGAATGGTGTGTACCCTGTCAATCTATTGGGTGTGGTATTGATGCTCCACAACACAGAAGGTAACTCCTCAACCCAACAACCCGGCATCCGTTGCAAAGGAACCATAAGCCGGGGTTTGATACCTCTCAAGATCTCTTGATTGGCCCTCTCCGCTTGACCATTGGACTGGGGGTGAGCCCCTGATGACACGTCAAGCCGGATGTGCTCACGTTGACAAAACTCCTTCATGGCACCCTTTGACAGATTGGTACCATTGTCTGTTATAATGCTCGGTGGAAAGCCAAACCGGGAGATCACCTTTTTGATGAATTGAACCGTCGTGGCTGCGTCACACTTACTAACTGGCTCTGCCTCCACCCACTTCGTAAATTTATCAACCGCCACCAAAAGATGGGTCTTCTTGTCCTTGGACCTCTTGAAAGGCCCAACCATATCCAGCCCCCAAGTTGCAAATGGCCAGGTGATTGGAATCATCCTCAATTCTTGAGCTGGTACATGAGCGCGCCTTGAGAATTTCTGATAGCCATCACATCTTTTGACCAAGTCCTCGGCATCAGCATGAGCTGTCAACCAATAGAAACCGTGACGAAACGCCTTGGCCACCAAAGATTTTGAACTAGCGTGGTGACCACAATCTCCTTCGTGGATCTCACGCAAAATTTCACGGCCTTCCTCAGGAGACACACAGTGTTGAAACGCCCCTGTCACACTGCAATGATGTAACTCTCCATTGATAATAGTCATGGACTTGGACCGCCGGGTTATCTGCCTGGCCAAAGTTTCATCCTCTGGTAACTCGCCCCGGTTTATATACGCCAGATATGGAACCGTCCAATCCGGGATAACATGAAGAGCCGCCACCAACTGAGCCTCCGGATTAGGAACAGCCAAATCCTCTTCACCAGGGAGCTTGACGGACGGATTATGCAAAACATCCAGGAAGACATTAGGTGGAACCGGTTTACGTTGGGAACCCAGGCGGCTTAAAGCGTCCGCCGCTTCATTCTTCCGCCGGTCCACATGATCCACCTGATAACCTTTAAAGTGACCTGCAACAATATCCACCTCACGACGATATGCTGCCATTAGTGGGTCCTTGGAATCCCAAGTGCCGGACACTTGTTGAGCCACCAGATCCGAGTCACCGAAGCACTTAACTCGGCTTAGGTTCATCTCCTTAGCCATCCGAAGACCATGGAGTAAAGCCTCATATTCAGCTGCATTGTTAGTGCAAGGGAACATTAAACGGAGAACATAACAAAACTTATCACCTCGTGGGGAAGTTAATATGACTCCGGCCCCCGAGCCCTCCAATTGCCTGGACCCATCAAAATGAATAGTCCAATAAGTGTGATCCGGCTTCTCCTCTGGCGCTTGTAATTCTGTCCAATTATTGAGGAAATCCACAAGTGCCTTAGATTTGATCGCCGTTCGGGGTATGTATTTCAACCCGTGAGGCCCGAGCTCGATAGCCCACTTAGCAATCCGACCAGTTGCTTCCCTGTTCTGGATTATATCCCCCAAAGGAGCGGAGCTGACCACCGTGATGGGATGACCTTGGAAATATTGCTTAAGCTTCCGGCTTGCCATGAAAACCCCATACACCAATTTTGGCCAATTCGGGTACCTCTGCTTGGACTCAATAAGTACCTCACTGATATAGTAAACCGGCCGCTGAACCGGATATTACTTTCCTGCCTCCTTGCGCTCCACCACAATAGCCACACTAACAGCCCGAGCATTAGCTGCCACATATAGCAACAATGGTTCTTTGTCAACTCGAGCAGCGAGAATCGGCGGATTAGCCAACTGCCGCTTTAAGTCCTCAAATGCTTCATTAGCGGCATCACTCCAGACGAAGTTATCCGTTTTCTTCAGCATCTGATATAAAGGGATGGCCTTCTCGCCAAGGCGACTGACAAACCGGCTCAACGCGGCAATCCGGCCTGCCAGGCGTTGAACATCATTGATACACTTCGGTTTAGCCAAGGAGGTGATGGCTTTGATCTTTTCCGGATTAGCTTCAATGCCCCTGTTAGACACCAAAAAGCCCAAGAGCTTGCCTGCAGGTACACCAAAGACACACTTGGCCGGATTAAGCATCATTTTATAAACCCTCAGGTTATCAAAGGTTTCCTTCAAGTCATCAATCAATGTCTCTTTCTTCTTGATTTTACCACAATATCATCCACATAGGCATGAACATTGCGGCCGATCTGTTTATGCAGACAATTCTGCACACACCGTTGATAAGTCGCCTGGGCACTCTTGAGCCCAAAGGGCATGGACACATAGCAGAAGGCTCCAAAGGGAGTTATGAAGGCTGTCTTCTCCTGGTCCTTAACTGCCATTTTGATCTGATGATAGCCATAATATGCATCCAAAAAGCTTAAACGCTCGCAACCCGCCGTAGCATCAATAATTTGAATAATACGAGGAAGGGCAAAAGGATCTGCTGGACAAGCTTTATTGAGGTCTGTGTAATCCACACACATACGCCAAGTGCCATTCTTCTTGAGGACCAACACCGGATTAGCCAACCACTCAGGATGGAATACTTCAATGATAAATCCAGCCGCCAAGAGCCTGGCTACTTCTTCTCCAATAGCTTTGCGCCTTTCTTCATTAAACCGGCGGAGAAACTGCTTGACCGGTTTATACTTGGGATCAACATTGAGAGTGTGCTCAGCGAGTTCTCTCGGTACACCTGGCATGTCAGAAGGCTTCCATGCAAAGATGTCCCAATTCTCACGGATGAACTCGATGAGCGCGCTTTCCTATTTCGGATCCAAGTTAGCGCTGATGCTAAACTGCTTGGACGAATCACCAGGCACGAAGTCAACAAGCTTAGTCTCATCAGCCGATTTAAACTTCAGGGCCGGATCATGCTCTGTAGTTGGTTTCTTCAACGAAGTCATATCTGCCGGATCAACATTGTCCTTGTAAAACTTCAACTCTTATGTTGCACAAACCGACTCAGCATAAGCCGCATCACCTTCTTCACACTCCAGAGCAATCTTGCGGCTTCCATGCACGGTTATAGTTCCCTTGTGACCCGGCATCTTGAGCTGCAGATAGACATAACAAGGCCGTGCCATAAACTTAGCATAAGCCGGCCGTCCAAATAGGGCATGATACGGGAAGCTGATTTTCACCACTTCAAAGGTCAAGGTTTCTGATCTCGAGTCATGCTCATCTCCAAAAGCCACCTCCAGAGCTATCTTACCAACAGGATATGCTGACTTACCAGGCACCACACCATGCAACACCGTATTGGACGGTTTAAGATTTTTATCTGTTAACCCCATGCGACGGAAAGTTTCATAATAAAGGATATTGATACTACTCCCTCCATCCATGAGTACCTTAGTGAACTTATAACCTCCCACCTGAGGTGCCACCACCAGAGCCAGATGACCCGGATTGTCAACCCGGGGTGGATGATCTTCTCTACTCCACACAATCGGCTGCTCGGACCAACGCAAATAACGGGGCATCGCTGGTTCAACGGCATTCACCGCCGTTTTATGAAGCTTCTGATCGCGCTTGTCCAAGCTAGTGGTGAAGACATGATACTGTCCGCTATTCAACTGCTTCGGGTTGCTCTGGTAACCCGACTGTTGCTGCTGTTGATTGCCCTAATGATTATAGCCACCTTGGTTACCCTAATTACTTTGATTGTTATGTCCACCATGATTACAGTGGAAGCCTGAACCGGAATTTCCTCCGCCATAACCCGGCCCTTGAGAGCCGGGGCCCGAACCGCCTCCTGGTCCATGATCATACCGGAAAGAATCAGAATTTTTGAACTCTTGCATGATGTAACAATCTTTCCAGAGGTGCGTGGACAGGTCCTCCTTCGTCCCATGCTTTGGACAGGGCTGGTTCAACAGATAAGACAATCGGTCCGGATTAGGACTTGGCCTTCCACCGCGCTAGGGTGGTTTACCCTTATGCCGCTGGCCCTTGTCATGTGTATTAGTGTTAGCCACAAAGTCTAAACTGTGGTCCGCCTTACGCTTGCCACCGTTTCCCTGACCCGCCGGGTTGTGGTGCTGCCCCTTGGCGTTGCTGCTCTTCTGTCCCTTCCCTGTCTTATCATCGTTAGACTCGGGATCCTTGGTACTATCAGAGTCGGCATATTTCACCAGTGTAGCCATGAGGGTTCCCATGTCATTACAATTACGTTTGAGCTGTCCCAACTTCAACTTCAGGGGTTCAAACCGGCAATTGCCTTCCAATGTTAAAACTGCGGTGTCAGCGTTGATGCGGTCTGATGAATGTAAAATCTCCGAAACCCGGCGCACCCAATGGGTTGTTGACTCTCCTTCCTCCTGGACACAGGTAGGTAAGTCCACAATTGACATGGGCTGCTTGCATGTATCCTTGAAATTCTGAATAACCGGGCTCTTAACTCGGCCCATGACCTGATAGAATTAGCTGGTAAACTCTTTAACCAAGTGCGGGCTGTCCCTTCTAGCATCATGGTGAAGTATTTCGCACATGCCACATCATCCACATGCAGCATCTCCATGGCCATCTCATAGCTTTCGACCCATGTTTCAGGGGATAAATCGGCGGTGTAATTCAGCACCTTGCGCGGGCCCTTGAAATCCTTGGGCAGGCGCACATTGCGCAACGCTGGGACAAGACATGGCACTCCCAAAGGAACTAGAGGTAACTCCTGGTTCCACCGATGTGGTTGGACGAACCGGACTAAGCTGACGGGCTTCATGCTACGCCGCTAACTCGGCCTCTCTGCGTGCCCGAGCCCGGTCCACCACCTCCTGAGCATCACCAGCACCACCCGCCGGGTTATTGCCACGGGGCGGATCACAGTTCCGTGCATTGCTTGACACTGCTGGTTCATCCATACGCCTGCTGTAACTCCGGCTTGGACGGGGAGTGGAATGAATCCGATCGCGACTATATGAATAAGCCTCCTGTTGAACCAAGGCTGTCTGAAGAAGCTCCTTAACCCGACGCGTCTCGACCGCCGCTGGAGAATCGCCTTCGATCGGGATGGCCGCCAGCCGTGAAGCGGCAGCGACAATGTTGTCCATCGGGTTAGAGTAATGACCCGACGGCATGGGGACATGCGGTGTTACAATGTTGTTCTGACGAGGCGGATCCGCCAAACGTGGCTGAACCGGCGCCCCTGCTCCAGGTGCCTCCGCCCGGTATACGACCGGCGAATTACTGGTCCCTGCTCCTGGGGTGTTAAAGAGATTTCTAGCGTCATAAACCGGCGGCAGGCAAGATCGGTCCAGCATAATCCGGTAAGCTTGTGCATCCAAAGCGGCCCGCTCCGTGGCTATCCTGGTATCCTGAGCTGCTAAGTCGGCTTTGGCCTGGGTGATCTGATCTTTCACTTTCGCGATTTCCGCATTATGTGCATCCTGATCCGCCGGGTTAACCTCCGCCATCAGCGTTGCCAACGCGTCAAACAAATCAGATAGAACCTGAGCTGGCGGTCGCACAGGGCCTCCTGCCCCGGCCGCTGCCGCCGCTGCCGATCCGGAAATCATCGCCGCTGCGGTTGAAGAGTGGAGCGCCGGTTGCGTGCCGGCCATGAAGATCGCAACCCGGTTTGGCAGATCAAAGGGGTCCGGAATACTGTCGCCATCGGAACAGCCCCCAATCCGGCCATCTTGTAACTGATATAACGACTCGGTTTCTCCAGTCGATGACTCGTCGCCGGAATAAACGACGGCCTCACCACCAGATTCCGATCTATCCTCAGATTCCCCTCCATGGATAACTCCCACGAAGGCACGCTTCATGACAGGCTTGACCCGGGCAGATCTCGCACGCTGAGCCGTTTCGACGAGGTCGGTGCAGATGTCTGGCTCAGGGCCCGGTTCACCGATCTTGCCAATGAAAATGTGTATGCCACCAAAGGGGACCCGGTACCCGTACTCGATTGAGCCGGCCTCGGGGCCCCAGCCTGCATCGTCGATGTAGAGCTTGCCGCGACGACTCTTGGTCATCCAGCCCACAGCGTAACCCTTGAGCCCTTCGAAGTTACCCTCCAAGAACTTGAAACCATCGTGCGATGGCCCCACGGTGGGCGCCAACTGTCGTGATTTTGTCACGGCAAATGTCCTAGAGAAAGGACTTAGTCGTGGAGCCATCGCTACAGGTTAGCTTAAAGGGGTTAAAGCGGAGAAGGTATGCAAGAGAGTTTTATACTAGTTCAGTCCCTTACGATGAAGGTAAAAGCCTACGTCTAGTTGTGATGGAATTGATGGGGTTTCGATGACCAGGGAGCGAATACGCTTTGCTTGAGTCTCGAGTTGTTGTTTGCTGTTCTCCTTGAACCGCCGCCGGGTCGTCCCCTTATATACATTTGTTGACGCCCGTCGGTTTACAGAATCCCGAGGCCGGCTCATAATCGTGTCCGCCTCGGTCTCTGCTACTTCTATCTTACAACACAAGTTTACATATCAACGCCGGTTTATGTCTACAGGCCTTAAACCGGCTTTGGGCCCTGGGCTTTCATAAAGCGTCACCGTCTGTCTTCATGGACTTCAGATACAGATGAACTACTTATGGGGTTAACCCGGCCTCTCCTGGCCGGTTTACGCCCAGTGGTAATATCCCCAACACCTGTAGTATATAGTTATACTACCGGCTTCTCAGCTGCATGCAGTGAGAGGTATTTTTAGAGCTATATCTGTAAAAATAAGTGTATGATACTCTGGCGACTGAGAGTCTGCCATACTGACGGGTTATAGAGACCCGGAAGATGCTTCAAGTATGAGCCATAAAGAGGGCAGCTGGGCCCGATTTGTGAAAAACCAGAAACCAAAAAAGAAATCTTCAAATCAAAAGAAATTCGAGGCTTTTATGGGCTGCCAAGCCAAAGTGTCAACTTCAATGAAACTAGCCAGAGCCACTGGATTATTTGTGCATTTCGTGAGCCTGACTCACAGTGTGCCCAATCGACATTTGAACCCTAGATAAAGTCTGGTCTGCTTCACAGACTTATCAGGAGTACGCGGGGCCAGAGTAACAGCATACATCACGGGCCGATTTATCCAAGTTTCAAAGAAGGCAGCTTATGAAGCCTGGATCTATCCTGACTATCTATAAACCATGCTCTCGCATGACAAGCCACCGTTTGAACCTTAGCGAGCTCAGATCTTGGTCGAATACGCCGTAAGATTGATCGTTTAAGAGTTCGGCGGGTCAATCGGGATTACCCGATGGAGTTGAAGCAGCTGGCTATAGGTAGGATGATCCGGAAAGGTTATGTCCTTTTTGGTCGAATACGCCTATGTTTGGACAAACCTGGTCAAGAGGGTAGTAACGCTATGTTCTCTTTGGTCGAATACACCTATGTTTGAACAGGAAGCCCCCAAGTGACATACTGACAAGTGTGGCGTTGAGCCGGTCAAAAGGGTACCGACAACTATGATTCAAATACGACCAGGAAACCCTCAAGTGACATACTGATAAATCGCGCTGCACCAGGGACCTATGTTTGAGCTGTGCTGTGCATCCAACTCTCTTTGGTCCCTGTAGTTTGGGCGTCAAGCCTCTTAAAAGAATATGTAAGATGATAAAGACTCAACTTCGAGGAAGTGAAACGACAGAGGCCCTGAATTATCAGGGATGCCGGCTTTATTAAACTGTCTATAATATATACATCATGTAACCATGTACATCATGAGAGCCGGTGGCTCAAGTATAGTAGGGCCGAAGATGAGCAATATTCCACGGCCGATGGGTCTCTTCCTTCGACTTACGTGAATCTTTGTGTTCTCGAACGTCGATAAGATAATATGACCCGTTATGCAGATTCTTGCTGACCACAAAAGGTCCTTCCCATGCCGGCGAGAGCTTATGCATGTCTGTTTTATCCCGGATGAGCCGGAGCACTAAGTCGCCTTCTTGAAAGGTTCTGGTTTTGACCCGGCGGCTGTGGTAACGACGTAGGTCTTGCTGATAAATCACTGAACGAGCCGCCGCGAGATCCCGCTCCTCATCCAACAGGTCAAGTGCATCTTGACGTGCCTTTTCATTGTCATCTTCCACATAAGCCGCCACCTGGGGTGAATCATGACGGATGTCACTAGGGAGAACCACCTCTGCTCCATAAACCATGAAAAAGGGGGTGTAACCCGTAGATCTGTTGGGGTCGTGTTGATGCTCCATAACACCGAAGGCAACACCTCCACCCAACAACCCGGCGTCCTTTGCAAAGGGACCATAAGCTGAGGCTTGATACCTCGCAAAATCTCTTGATTTGCTTGTTTTGCCTGACCATTGGACTGAGGGTGAGCCACAGATGAAACGTCAAGCCGGATATGCTCTCGTTGACAGAACTCTCGCATAGCACCTTTAGAAAGATTAGTGCCATTATCTGTTATAATACTGTGTGGGAAGCCAAAACAGAAAATCACCTTCTTCATGAATTGAACCGCCGTTGCTGCATCACACTTACTGACTGGTTCTGCTTCAACCCATTTGGTGAACTTGTCAACCGCCACCAAAAGGTGGGTTTTCTTATCCTTGGACCTCTTGAAAGGCCCAACCATATCAAGCCCCCAAGTGCAAACGGCCAAGTAATTGGAATCATCCTCAATTCTTGAGCCGACACATGAGCCCGTCATGAAAATTTCTGACAGCCGTCACATCTGCTTACCAAATCCTTAGCATCAGCATGAGCCATCGACCAATATAACCCATGACGAAAAGGTTTGGCCACAAGAGATTTAGAGCCGGCATGATGACCACAATCTCCTTCATGAATTTCCCGTAGAATCTCACGGCATTCTTCGGGAGAAACGCAACACTAAAACGCCCCTGTGACACTGCAATGGTGCAACTCCCCATTGACAATTGTCATTGACTTAGACCGCCGGGTTATCTGTCTGGCTAAGATTTCATCTTCCGGCAAGTCACCCCGGGTCATGTAAGCCAAATACGGAACTGTCCAATCAGGAATAGCGTGAAGAGCCGCCACCAACTGCGCTTCTGGGTCAGGGACAGCAAGATCTTCCTCCGTAGGCAATTTGACAGAAGGGTTAAGTAAAACGTCCAGGAACGTGTTAGGTGGCACCGGCTTACACTAAGATCCTAGCCGGCTCAAAGTATCAGCCGCCTCCTTCTTCCGGTGATCAATGTGCTCAACTTGATAACCCTTGAAATGACCCGCAATAGATCAACCTCTCGACGATAAGCCGCCATCAGCGGATCTTTAGAATTCCAAGTACCAGAAACTTGCCAAGCCACCAGATCTGAATCACCAAAGCACCTCACCCGGCTTAGGTTCATCTCTTTAGCCATCCGAAGACCATGGAGTAAGGCCTCATAATTAGCTGCATTGTTAGTACAGGGGAACATTAGCCGGAGAACATAAGAAAATTTGTCACCTCATGGGGAAATTAAGACAACTCCAGCCCCCGAGCCCTCCAACTGTCTGGATCCATCAAAGTGAATAGTCTAGTATGTGTTATCCGACTTTTCCTCAGGTGCGTGTAACTCTGTCCAATCATTGATGAAATCCACAAGTGCTTGGGACTTGATGGTCATATGTGGCACATACTTTAAGCCATGAGGTCCAAGCTCAATGGCCCATTTAGCAACCCGGCCTGTGGCTTCTCTGTTTTGGATGATGTCTCCTAAAGGAGCAGAACTAACCGCCGTGATGGGATGACCCTGAAAATATTGCTTAAGCTTCCGGCTTGTCATAAAAACCCCATATACAAGCTTCTGCCAGTGTGGATATCTCTGTTTGGACTCGATAAGCACCTCACTAATGTAGTAAACCGGCCGTTGAACCGGGTACTCCTTGCCTGCCTCTTTCCTCTCCACCACAATGGCTACACTGACGGCCCGACTATTGGCAGCTACATATAACAATAGAGACTCTTTATCAATAGGGGCAGCAAGCACGGGCGGCTCAGCCAACTGTTTCTTCAGATCCTCAAACGCTTGATTAGCAGCATCACTCCAAACAAACTGATCCGTCTTCTTCATCATTTGATAAAGGGGAATAGCCTTCTCACCCAGTCGGCTTATGAACCGGCTCAGAGCCGCAATACGCCGGCTTAGACAATGAAGTAATGGCTTTGATCTTCTCCGGGTTAGCTTCAATGCCTCTGTTAGAGACCAAGAAACCCAAGAGCTTGCCTGCTGGCACACCAAAGACACACTTAGCCGGGTTAAGCATCATCTTGTAGACCCGGAGATTGTCAAATGTCTCCTTCAAATCGCCAATCAGGGTCTCCTTCTCTCTTGACTTCACCACAATGTCATCTACATAAGCATGAACATTGCGCCCAATCTGATTGTGAAGGCAATTTTGCACACACCGCTGATAAGTCGCCTGGGCACTCTTGAGCCCAAAAGGCATAGACACATAGCAGAAAGCTCCAAACAGAGTAATGAAAGCCGTCTTTTCCTGGTCCTTAACTACCATCTTGATCTGATGATAACCAGAATACGCATCCAAAAAACTCAAACGCTCACAACCCGCCGTAGCATCAATGATTTGATCAATACGAGGGAGGGCAAACGGATCAGCCGGACAAGCCTTGTTCAAGTCCGTGTAATCGACACACATCCGCCAAGTGCCATTTTTCTTGAGTACCAGCACCGGGTTAGCCAACCACTCAGGATGAAAAACTTCAACAATAAACCTGGCCGCTAAGAGCCGGGCCACCTCTTCACCAATGGCCTTCCGCCTCTCCTCGTTAAAACGACGGAGGAATTGCCTGACTGGCTTAAATTTTGGATCAATATTAAGAGTGTGCTCAGCGAGTTCCCTCGGTACACCCGGCATGTCTGAAGGTTTCCATGCAAAGATGTCCCGGTTCTCACGGATGAACTCGATGAGTGCGCTTTCCTATTTCGGATCCAGGTTGGCACTGATACTGAACTGTTTAGATGAGTCGCCAGGAACGAAATCAACCAATTTAGTGCCATCTGCCGACTTAAATTTTAACGAATGATCATGCTCTGTAGTTGGTTTCTTCAAGGACGTCATGTCAACCGGGTGAACGTTATCCTTGTAAAACTTCAGCTCCTCCGTTGCACAAACCGATTCAGCATAAGCCGCATCACCTTCTTCACACTCCAGGGCCACCTTGCGACTCCCATGCACTGTGATGGTGCCCTTGTAACCCGGCATCTTAAGCTGCAAGTAAACATAGCAAGGCCTCGCCATGAACTTAGCATAAGCCGGCCGCCCAAATAGAGCATGATAAGGGCTCTTCATCTTGACCACTTCAAAGGTTAAAGTCTCAGACCTGGAATCATGCTCATCTCCAAAGGCAACTTTCGAAGATATCTTACCCACTAGGTAGGCCGACTTACCCAGTACCACACCATGGAAGACAGTGCTTGATGGTTTAAGATTTTTATCGGTCAATCCCATGCGACGGAAGGTCTCAAAATAAAGTATGTTAATGCTGCTACCTCCATCCATGAGTACCTTGGTAAATTTATAGCCCCCAACCTGAGGCGCCACCACCAGAGCCAGGTGACCCGGATTGTCAACCCGGAGCGGATGATCCTCCCGACTCCACACAATAGGTTGCTCTGACCACCGCAAATAACGTGGCACCGCCGGCTCAACCGCATTTATGGCCCTCTTATGAAGCTTCTGATCCCGCTTACATAAGCTAGTGGTGAAGACATGATATTGCCCACTATTCAACTGCTTCGGGTTGCTCTCATAACCAGATTGCTGCTGATGCTGTTGACTCCCCTGATTACTCTACTGATTAAAACCACCCTGATTGCCGTGGCCCTGAAACCCGGAACTTGAGCCGCCGCCGCCATGACCCGGACCATGAGAACCGGACCCTGACCCGCCGTTCGGGCCATGGTGGCGCTGGATGGACTCCCTAAAGCTTCTCATTATGCTGCAATCTTTCCATGAATGAGTAGCCAGCTTTTGATCCGTTCCTTTTTCAGACACGGTTGATTTAGTATTGCCTCAAGATCGAATCCTACCCTTGGAGCCGGCTGTCCCTTACGACGCTGGTTGTAGTTGTGCGCCCCAGTGTTAGCCACAAATTCATCAGCCTTATGCTTACCGTTGCCACCCTGATTGGTAGGGTTATGATGCTGGTTTCTAGTGTTGCCACTCTTCTTTCCCTTTCCCGGCTTGTCATCATCAGACTCGGGGTCCTCGGTACCATCAGAGTCGGCATATTTAACTAGAGCCGCCATGAGCGTCCCCGTGTCATTGCAGTGGCGCTTGAGTCGCCCTAATTTCTACTTCAAAGGTATGAAACGACAATTGCTTTCCAACATTAGGACTGTCGAGTCGGCCTTGATACGATCCGATGAGTGCGGAATTGCTGAGACCCGGCGCACCCAGTGGGTTGTCGACTCACCCTCTTCTTGAACACAAGCTGCCAAATCTACAATTGACATAGGTTGCTTGCACGTGTCTTTGAACTGCTATATATACTGGGCTCGTAACTCGGCCC
Source organism: Triticum aestivum (assembly GCF_018294505.1). Taxonomy (NCBI): domain Eukaryota; kingdom Viridiplantae; phylum Streptophyta; class Magnoliopsida; order Poales; family Poaceae; genus Triticum; species Triticum aestivum. The sequence goes on from NC_057799.1 coordinate 76,065,317, forward strand.
ATGATCCAATGGAGTTCGCTGGCAGTCCTTTTAACCAGGTGCGAGCTGTTCCCTCCAACATCATGGTGAAATACTTAGCATATGCAGCCTCATCCACGTCCAGTAACTCCATCGCCATCTCATAACTTTCGATCCACGTCTCAGGGGGTAAGTCGGATGTGTAGTTAGGCAGACGTACGTTTCGTAGAGCCGGCACTAAACACGACACACCAGTGCTTCGGGAGGTCACACCTACCTCGACCGAAGCTGTCGGATAAACCGGAGACGGCTGACGAGCCGTGTTGTGAGCTGCTGGCTCAGGCTGATCCATCAAGGCCTGAGTGTTACGGGGCGGGTTATGTCCATGGGGTGGGTTACGACACTGCTCACTACTTGACACCGCCGGGGAGTCCATGTGCCTGCTATAACTCCGGCTTGGGCGAGGGGTTGAATGGATTCTCTCACGACTCTAAGAATAAGCCTCCTGCTGCACCAATGCTGTTTGAAGAAGCTCTCTAGCCCTCCGCGTTTCAACCGCGGTTGGAGACTCACCTTCAACTGGAAGAGCTGCCAATCGTGATGCCGCAGCGATCATGTTATCCAAAGGGTTAGAATAATGACCCGGTGGTGTCGGCACATGTTGCGGCGAGACATTATTCTGACGAGGCAGGTCCATCGCGCGTGGCTGAATCGGCGCTCCGGTCCCGGGTGTAGCTGCTGCCCGGTTTACCCCTGGCGGGTCACTGTGTTGGGGATCGTAGCAGAATTTTAAAAAAAATTCCTACGCATCACCAAGATCCATCTATGGAGTATACTAGCAACGAGGGGAAAGGAGTGCATCTACATACCCTTGTAGATCGCGAGCGGAAGCGTTCCAATGAACGAGGTTGATGTAGTCGTACTCGCCGTGATCCAAATCACCGATGACCGAGTGCCGAACGGACGGCACCTCCGCGTTCAACACACGTACGGAGCAGCGACGTCTCCTCCTTCTTGATCCAGCAAGGGGGAAGGAGAGGTTGATGGAGATCCAGCAGCACGACGGCGTGGTGGTGGATGTAGCGGGATCCCGGCAGGGCTTCGCCAAGCACTAGCGGGAGGGAGAGGTGTTGCAGGGGGAGAGGGAGGCGCCAGGGGCTGTGGTGCTGCTGCCCTCCCTCCC